>NC_054379.1:106386931-106400933 GCF_017654675.1 Xenopus laevis
AGATTTGCAGTGTGCCGGGCTTTCCCTGCTGACCTGAGGAAACTTCATTAGGGCACAGTGGACCTTCTACAGAAGGTAAATAGATGCAACCCTTGTTTCTCCAATAGAAGTTTGCAGATCCTTACAATCTATCTTGTAATATCCCATTCGTTTTTGAACTACAGACCATATTCTTACTCCTCATCCAGTGCAATGTGTTTGAAGTTCTCCTTTTAAAATCCAACTAGGAAAAATCCCGTTTTCTAATCCTTTTCCAAACTTTCTTCTTATTTGATCTGGTTATAATAAAGTCACTAATTTATATTTTTCCCTATCTTTTTTCCAAACAGAGCCCGGTAAAGTGAGCTGCAGAGTGTCAGTCTGACTGGCAAAGAGATTTGCAGTGTGCCGGGCTTTCCCTGCTGACCTGAGGAAACTTCATTAGGGCACAGTGGACCTTCTAGAGAAGGTAAATAGATGCAACCCTTGTTTCTCCAATAGATGTTTGCAGAGCCTTACAATCTATCTTGTAATATCCCATTTGTTTTTGAACTACAGACCAAATCCTTACTCCTCATCCATTGTAATGTGTTTGAAGCTCTTTTTTAAAATCCACTAGGAAAAATCCCGTTTTCTAATCCTTTTACAAAGTTTCTTCTTATCTGATCTGGTATAGTAAAGTCACTAATTTATATTTTTCCTATCTTTTTCCCAAACAGAGCCCGGTAAAGTGAGCTGCAGAGTGTCAGTCTGACTGGCAAAGAGATTTGCAGTGTGCCGGGCTTTCCCTGCTGACCTGAGGAAACTTCATTAGGGCACAGTGGACCTTCTACAGAAGGTAAATAGATGCAACCCTTGTTTCTCCAATAGATGTTTGCAGAGCCTTACAATCTATCTTGTAATATCCCATTTGTTTTTGAACTACAGACCAAATCCTTACTCCTCATCCAGTGCAATGTGTTTGAAGCTCTTCTTTTTAAATCCACTAGGAAAAATCCGTTTCTAATCCTTTTCCAAACTTTCTTCTCATATGATCTGGTTATAATAAAGTCACTAATTTATATTTTTCCCTATCTTTTTCCCAAACAGAGCCCGGTAAAGTGAGCTGCAGAGTGTCAGTCTGACTGGCAAAGAGATTTGCAGTGTGCCGGGCTTTCCCTGCTGACCTGAGGAAACTTCATTAGGGCACAGTGGACCTTCTACAGAAGGTAAATAGATGCAACCCTTGTTTCTCCAATAGAAGTTTGCAGATCCTTACAATCTATCTTGTAATATCCCATTCGTTTTTGAACTACAGACCATATTCTTACTCCTCATCCAGTGCAATGTGTTTGAAGCTCTTCTTTTAAAATCCACTAGGAAAAATCCATCTTCTAATCCTTTTCCAAACTTTCTTCTCATATGATCTGGTTATAATAAAGTCACTAATTTATATTTTTCCCTATCTTTTTCCCAAACAGAGCCCGGTAAAGTGAGCTGCAGAGTGTCAGTCTGACTGGCAAAGAGATTTGCAGTGTGCCGGGCTTTCCCTGCTGACCTGAGGAAACTTCATTAGGGCACAGTGGACCTTCTACAGAAGGTAAATAGATGCAACCCTTGTTTCTCCAATAGATGTTTGCAGAGCCTTACAATCTATCTTGTAATATCCCATTTGTTTTTGAACTACAGACCAAATCCTTACTCCTCATCCAGTGCAATGTGTTTGAAGCTCTTATTTTAAAATCCACTAGGAAAAATCCCGTTTTCTAATCCTTTTCAAACTTTCTTCTTATTGATCTGGTATAGTAAAGTCACTAATTTATATTTTTCCCTATCTTTTTCCCAAACAGAGCCCGGTAAAGTGAGCTGCAGAGTGTCAGTCTGACTGGCAAAGAGATTTGCAGTGTGCCGGGCTTTCCCTGCTGACCTGAGGAAACTTCATTAGGGCACAGTGGACCTTCTACAGAAGGTAAATAGATGCAACCCTTGTTTCTCCAATAGATGTTTGCAGAGCCTTACAATCTATCTTGTAATATCCCATTTGTTTTTGAACTACAGACCAAATCCTTACTCCTCATCCAGTGCAATGTGTTTGAAGCTCTTCTTTTTAAATCCACTAGGAAAAATCACGTCTTCTAATCCTTTTCCAAACTTTCTTCTCATATGATCTGGTTATAATAAAGTCACTAATTTATATTTTTCCCTATCTTTTTCCCAAACAGAGCCCGGTAAAGTGAGCTGCAGAGTGTCAGTCTGACTGGCAAAGAGATTTGCAGTGTGCCGGGCTTTCCCTGCTGACCTGAGGAAACTTCATTAGGGCACAGTGGACCTTCTACAGAAGGTAAATAGATGCAACCCTTGTTTCTCCAATAGATGTTTGCAGAGCCTTACAATCTATCTTGTAATATCCCATTCATTTTTGAACTACAGACCATATCCTTACTCCTCGTCCAGTGCAATGTGTTTGAAGTTCTCCTTTTAAAATCCAACTAGGAAAAATCCCGTTTTCTAATCCTTTTCCAAACTTTCTTCTTATTTGATCTGGTTATAGTAAAGTCACTAATTTATATTTTTCCCTATCTTTTTCCCAAACAGAGCCCGGTAAAGTGAGCTGCAGAGTGTCAGTCTGACTGGCAAAGAGATTTGCAGTGTGCCGGGCTTTCCCTGCTGACCTGAGGAAACTTCATTAGGGCACAGTGGACCTTCTACAGAAGGTAAATAGATGCAACCCTTGTTTCTCCAATAGATGTTGCAGAGCCTTACAATCTATCTTGTAATATCCCATTTGTTTTTGAACTACAGACCATATCTTACTCCTCATCCAGTGCAATGTGTTTGAAGCTCTTCTTTTAAAATCCACTAGGAAAAATCCATTTCTAATCCTTTTCCAAACTTTCTTCTCATATGATCTGGTTATAATAAAGTCACTAATTTATATTTTTCCCTATCTTTTTCCCAAACAGAGCCCGGTAAAGTGAGCTGCAGAGTGTCAGTCTGACTGGCAAAGAGATTTGCAGTGTGCCGGGCTTTCCCTGCTGACCTGAGGAAACTTCATTAGGGCACAGTGGACCTTCTACAGAAGGTAAATAGATGCAACCCTTGTTTCTCCAATAGATGTTTGCAGAGCCTTACAATCTATCTTGTAATATCCCATTTGTTTTTGAACTACAGACCAAATCCTTACTCCTCATCCAGTGCAATGTGTTTGAAGCTCTTCTTTTTAAATCCACTAGGAAAAATCACGTCTTTCTAATCCTTTTCCAAACTTTCTTCTCATATGATCTGGTTATAATAAAGTCACTAATTTATATTTTTCCCTATCTTTTTCCCAAACAGAAAGTGAGCTGCAGAGTGTCAGTCTGACTGGCAAAGAGATTTGCAGTGTGCCGGGCTTTCCCTGCTGACCTGAGGAAACTTCATTAGGGCACAGTGGACCTTCTACAGAAGGTAAATAGATGCAACCCTTGTTTCTCCAATAGATGTTTGCAGAGCCTTACAATCTATCTTGTAATATCCCATTCGTTTTTGAACTACAGACCATATCCTTACTCCTCATCCAGTGCAATGTGTTTGAAGCTCTTTTTTAAAATCCACTAGGAAAAACATCTTCTAATCCTTTTCCAAACTTTCTTCTCATATGATCTGGTTATAATAAAGTCACTAATTTATATTTTTCCCTATCTTTTTCCCAAACAGAGCCCGGTAAAGTGAGCTGCAGAGTGTCAGTCTGACTGGCAAAGAGATTTGCAGTGTGCCGGGCTTTCCCTGCTGACCTGAGGAAACTTCATTAGGGCACAGTGGACCTTCTACAGAAGGTAAATAGATGCAACCCTTGTTTCTCCAATAGATGTTTGCAGAGCCTTACAATCTATCTTGTAATATCCCATTTGTTTTTGAACTACAGACCATATTCCTTACTCCTCATCCAGTGCAATGTGTTTGAAGCTCTTATTTTAAAATCCACTAGGAAAAATCCAGTTTTCTAATCCTTTTAAACTTTCTTCTTATTGATCTGGTTATAGTAAAGTCACTAATTTATATTTTTCCCTATCTTTTTCCCAAACAGAGCCCGGTAAAGTGAGCTGCAGAGTGTCAGTCTGACTGGCAAAGAGATTTGCAGTGTGCCGGGCTTTCCCTGCTGACCTGAGGAAACTTCATTAGGGCACAGTGGACCTTCTACAGAAGGTAAATAGATGCAACCCTTGTTTCTCCAATAGATGTTTGCAGAGCCTTACAATCTATCTTGTAATATCCCATTTGTTTTTGAACTACAGACCATATCCTTACTCCTCATCCAGTGCAATGTGTTTGAAGCTCTTCTTTTAAAATCCACTAGGAAAAATCCAGTTTTCTAATCCTTTTCCAAACTTTCTTCTTATTTGATCTGGTTATAGTAAAGTCACTAATTTATATTTTTCCCTATCTTTTTCCCAAACAGAGCCCGGTAAAGTGAGCTGCAGAGTGTCAGTCTGACTGGCAAAGAGATTTGCAGTGTGCCGGGCTTTCCCTGCTGACCTGAGGAAACTTCATTAGGGCACAGTGGACCTTCTACAGAAGGTAAATAGATGCAACCCTTGTTTCTCCAATAGATGTTTGCAGAGCCTTACAATCTATCTTGTAATATCCCATTTGTTTTTGAACTACAGACCAAATCCTTACTCCTCATCCAGTGCAATGTGTTTGAAGCTCTTCTTTTTAAAATCCACTAGGAAAAATCACGTTTCTAATCCTTTTCCAAACTTTCTTCTCATATGATCTGGTTATAATAAAGTCACTAATTTATATTTTTCCCTATCTTTTTCCCAAACAGAGCCCGGTAAAGTGAGCTGCAGAGTGTCAGTCTGACTGGCAAAGAGATTTGCAGTGTGCCGGGCTTTCCCTGCTGACCTGAGGAAACTTCATTAGGGCACAGTGGACCTTCTACAGAAGGTAAATAGATGCAACCCTTGTTTCTCCAATAGATGTTTGCAGAGCCTTACAATCTATCTTGTAATATCCCATTCGTTTTTGAACTACAGACCATATCCTTACTCCTCATCCAGTGCAATGTGTTTGAAGCTCTTCTTTTAAAATCCACTAGGAAAAATCCTTTTCTAATCCTTTTCCAAACTTTCTTCTCATATGATCTGGTTATAATAAAGTCACTAATTTATATTTTTCCCTATCTTTTTCCCAAACAGAGCCCGGTAAAGTGAGCTGCAGAGTGTCAGTCTGACTGGCAAAGAGATTTGCAGTGTGCCGGGCTTTCCCTGCTGACCTGAGGAAACTTCATTAGGGCACAGTGGACCTTCTACAGAAGGTAAATAGATGCAACCCTTGTTTCTCCAATAGATGTTTGCAGAGCCTTACAATCTATCTTGTAATATCCCATTTGTTTTTGAACTACAGACCATATCCTTACTCCTCATCCAGTGCAATGTGTTTGAAGCTCTTCTTTTTTAAAATCCACTAGGAAAAATCACGTTTCTAATCCTTTTCCAAACTTTCTTCTCATATGATCTGGTTATAATAAAGTCACTAATTTATATTTTTCCCTATCTTTTTCCCAAACAGAGCCCGGTAAAGTGAGCTGCAGAGTGTCAGTCTGACTGGCAAAGAGATTTGCAGTGTGCCGGGCTTTCCCTGCTGACCTGAGGAAACTTCATTAGGGCACAGTGGACCTTCTACAGAAGGTAAATAGATGCAACCCTTGTTTCTCCAATAGATGTTTGCAGAGCCTTACAATCTATCTTGTAATATCCCATTCGTTTTTGAACTACAGACCATATCTTACTCCTCATCCAGTGCAATGTGTTTGAAGCTCTTCTTTTAAAATCCACTAGGAAAAATCCATCTTCTAATCCTTTTCCAAACTTTCTTCTCATATGATCTGGTTATAATAAAGTCACTAATTTATATTTTTCCCTATCTTTTTCCCAAACAGAGCCCGGTAAAGTGAGCTGCAGAGTGTCAGTCTGACTGGCAAAGAGATTTGCAGTGTGCCGGGCTTTCCCTGCTGACCTGAGGAAACTTCATTAGGGCACAGTGGACCTTCTACAGAAGGTAAATAGATGCAACCCTTGTTTCTCCAATAGATGTTTGCAGAGCCTTACAATCTATCTTGTAATATCCCATTCGTTTTTGAACTACAGACCATATCCTTACTCCTCATCCAGTGCAATGTGTTTGAAGCTCTTCTTTTTAAAATCCACTAGGAAAAATCTTTCTAATCCTTTTCCAAACTTTCTTCTCATATGATCTGGTTATAATAAAGTCACTAATTTAATTTTTTCCCTATCTTTTTCCCAAACAGAGCCCGGTAAAGTGAGCTGCAGAGTGTCAGTCTGACTGGCAAAGAGATTTGCAGTGTGCCGGGCTTTCCCTGCTGACCTGAGGAAACTTCATTAGGGCACAGTGGACCTTCTACAGAAGGTAAATAGATGCAACCCTTGTTTCTCCAATAGATGTTTGCAGAGCCTTACAATCTATCTTGTAATATCCCATTTTTTTGAACTACAGACCATATCCTTACTCCTCATCCAGTGCAATGTGTTTGAAGCTCTTCTTTTAAAATCCACTAGGAAAAATCCCGTTTTAATCCTTTTCCAAACTTTCTTCTTATTTGATCTGGTTATAGTAAAGTCACTAATTTATATTTTTCCCTATCTTTTTCCCAAACAGAGCCCGGTAAAGTGAGCTGCAGAGTGTCAGTCTGACTGGCAAAGAGATTTGCAGTGTGCCGGGCTTTCCCTGCTGACCTGAGGAAACTTCATTAGGGCACAGTGGACCTTCTACAGAAGGTAAATAGATGCAACCCTTGTTTCTCCAATAGATGTTTGCAGAGCCTTACAATCTATCTTGTAATATCCCATTTTTTTTGAACTACAGACCATATCCTTACTCCTCATCCAGTGCAATGTGTTTGAAGCTCTTCTTTTTAAAATCCACTAGGAAAAATCCGTTTCTAATCCTTTTCCAAACTTTCTTCTCATATGATCTGGTTATAATAAAGTCACTAATTTATATTTTTCCCTATCTTTTTCCCAAACAGAGCCCGGTAAAGTGAGCTGCAGAGTGTCAGTCTGACTGGCAAAGAGATTTGCAGTGTGCCGGGCTTTCCCTGCTGACCTGAGGAAACTTCATTAGGGCACAGTGGACCTTCTACAGAAGGTAAATAGATGCAACCCTTGTTTCTCCAATAGATGTTTGCAGAGCCTTACAATCTATCTTGTAATATCCCATTTGTTTTTGAACTACAGACCAGCTCGTGCAATGTGTTTGAAGCTCTTCTTTTAAAATCCAAAAATTTTCTTCTTTCATATGATCTGGTTATAATAAAGTCACTAATTTATATTTTTCCCTATCTTTTTCCCAAACAGAGCCCGGTAAAGTGAGCTGCAGAGTGTCAGTCTGACTGGCAAAGAGATTTGCAGTGTGCCGGGCTTTCCCTGCTGACCTGAGGAAACTTCATTAGGGCACAGTGGACCTTCTACAGAAGGTAAATAGATGCAACCCTTGTTTCTCCAATAGATGTTTGCAGAGCCTTACAATCTATCTTGTAATATCCCATTTGTTTTTGAACTACAGACCAAATCCTTACTCCTCATCCAGTGCAATGTGTTTGAAGCTCTTTTTTAAAATCCACTAGGAAAAATCCGTTTTCTAATCCTTTTCCAAACTTTCTTCTTATTGATCTGGTTATAGTAAAGTCACTAATTTATATTTTTCCCTATCTTTTTCCCAAACAGAGCCCGGTAAAGTGAGCTGCAGAGTGTCAGTCTGACTGGCAAAGAGATTTGCAGTGTGCCGGGCTTTCCCTGCTGACCTGAGGAAACTTCATTAGGGCACAGTGGACCTTCTACAGAAGGTAAATAGATGCAACCCTTGTTTCTCCAATAGATGTTTGCAGAGCCTTACAATCTATCTTGTAATATCCCATTCGTTTTTGAACTACAGACCATATCTTACTCCTCATCCAGTGCAATGTGTTTGAAGCTCTTCTTTTAAAATCCACTAGGAAAATCACATTTCTAATCCTTTTCCAAACTTTCTTCTCATATGATCTGGTTATAATAAAGTCACTAATTTATATTTTTCCCTATCTTTTTCCCAAACAGAGCCCGGTAAAGTGAGCTGCAGAGTGTCAGTCTGACTGGCAAAGAGATTTGCAGTGTGCCGGGCTTTCCCTGCTGACCTGAGGAAACTTCATTAGGGCACAGTGGACCTTCTACAGAAGGTAAATAGATGCAACCCTTGTTTCTCCAATAGATGTTTGCAGAGCCTTACAATCTATCTTGTAATATCCCATTTGTTTTTGAACTACAGACCATATCCTTACTCCTCATCCAGTGCAATGTGTTTGAAGCTCTTCTTTTAAAATCCACTAGGAAAAATCACGTTTCTAATCCTTTTCCAAACTTTCTTCTCATATGATCTGGTTATAATAAAGTCACTAATTTATATTTTTCCCTATCTTTTTCCCAAACAGAGCCCGGTAAAGTGAGCTGCAGAGTGTCAGTCTGACTGGCAAAGAGATTTGCAGTGTGCCGGGCTTTCCCTGCTGACCTGAGGAAACTTCATTAGGGCACAGTGGACCTTCTACAGAAGGTAAATAGATGCAACCCTTGTTTCTCCAATAGATGTTTGCAGAGCCTTACAATCTATCTTGTAATATCCCATTCGTTTTTTGAACTACAGACCATATCCTTACTCCTCATCCAGTGCAATGTGTTTGAAGCTCTTCTTTTAAAATCCACTAGGAAAAATCCATTTCTAATCCTTTTCCAAACTTTCTTCTTATTTGATCTGGTTATAATAAAGTCACTAATTTATATTTTTCCCTATCTTTTTCCCAAACAGAGCCCGGTAAAGTGAGCTGCAGAGTGTCAGTCTGACTGGCAAAGAGATTTGCAGTGTGCCGGGCTTTCCCTGCTGACCTGAGGAAACTTCATTAGGGCACAGTGGACCTTCTACAGAAGGTAAATAGATGCAACCCTTGTTTCTCCAATAGATGTTTGCAGAGCCTTACAATCTATCTTGTAATATCCCATTTGTTTTTGAACTACAGACCAAATCCTTACTCCTCATCCAGTGCAATGTGTTTGAAGCTCTTTTTTTAAAATCCACTAGGAAAAATCCATTTTCTAATCCTTTTCAAAGTTTCTTCTTATCTGATCTGGTATAGTAAAGTCACTAATTTATATTTTTCCCTATCTTTTTCCCAAACAGAGCCCGGTAAAGTGAGCTGCAGAGTGTCAGTCTGACTGGCAAAGAGATTTGCAGTGTGCCGGGCTTTCCCTGCTGACCTGAGGAAACTTCATTAGGGCACAGTGGACCTTCTACAGAAGGTAAATAGATGCAACCCTTGTTTCTCCAATAGATGTTTGCAGAGCCTTACAATCTATCTTGTAATATCCCATTTGTTTTTGAACTACAGACCATATCCTTACTCCTCATCCAGTGCAATGTGTTTGAAGCTCTTCTTTTTAAAATCCACTAGGAAAAATCACGTCTTCTAATCCTTTTCCAAACTTTCTTCATATGATCTGGTTATAATAAAGTCACTAATTTATATTTTTCCCTATCTTTTTCCCAAACAGAGCCCGGTAAAGTGAGCTGCAGAGTGTCAGTCTGACTGGCAAAGAGATTTGCAGTGTGCCGGGCTTTCCCTGCTGACCTGAGGAAACTTCATTAGGGCACAGTGGACCTTCTACAGAAGGTAAATAGATGCAACCCTTGTTTCTCCAATAGATGTTTGCAGAGCTTACAATCTATCTTGTAATATCCCATTCGTTTTTGAACTACAGACCATATCCTTACTCCTCATCCAGTGCAATGTGTTTGAAGCTCTTCTTTTAAAATCCACTAGGAAAAATCCATTTCTAATCCTTTTCCAAACTTTCTTCTCATATGATCTGGTTATAATAAAGTCACTAATTTATATTTTTCCCTATCTTTTTCCCAAACAGAGCCCGGTAAAGTGAGCTGCAGAGTGTCAGTCTGACTGGCAAAGAGATTTGCAGTGTGCCGGGCTTTCCCTGCTGACCTGAGGAAACTTCATTAGGGCACAGTGGACCTTCTACAGAAGGTAAATAGATGCAACCCTTGTTTCTCCAATAGATGTTTGCAGAGCCTTACAATCTATCTTGTAATATCCCATTTGTTTTTGAACTACAGACCATATCCTTACTCCTCATCCAGTGCAATGTGTTTGAAGCTCTTCTTTTAAAATCCACTAGGAAAAATCACGTTTCTAATCCTTTTCCAAACTTTCTTCTTATATGATCTGGTTATAATAAAGTCACTAATTTATATTTTTCCCTATCTTTTTCCCAAACAGAGCCCGGTAAAGTGAGCTGCAGAGTGTCAGTCTGACTGGCAAAGAGATTTGCAGTGTGCCGGGCTTTCCCTGCTGACCTGAGGAAACTTCATTAGGGCACAGTGGACCTTCTACAGAAGGTAAATAGATGCAACCCTTGTTTCTCCAATAGATGTTTGCAGAGCCTTACAATCTATCTTGTAATATCCCATTTGTTTTTGAACTACAGACCAATCCTTACTCCTCATCCAGTGCAATGTGTTTGAAGCTCTTTTTTAAAATCCACTAGGAAAAATCCATTTTCTAATCCTTTTCCAAACTTTCTTCTTATTGATCTGGTTATAGTAAAGTCACTAATTTATATTTTTCCCTATCTTTTTCCCAAACAGAGCCCGGTAAAGTGAGCTGCAGAGTGTCAGTCTGACTGGCAAAGAGATTTGCAGTGTGCCGGGCTTTCCCTGCTGACCTGAGGAAACTTCATTAGGGCACAGTGGACCTTCTACAGAAGGTAAATAGATGCAACCCTTGTTTCTCCAATAGATGTTTGCAGAGCCTTACAATCTATCTTGTAATATCCCATTTGTTTTTGAACTACAGACCAAATCCTTACTCCTCATCCAGTGCAATGTGTTTGAAGCTCTTCTTTTTAAAATCCACTAGGAAAAATCACGTTTCTAATCCTTTTCCAAACTTTCTTCTCATATGATCTGGTTATAATAAAGTCACTAATTTATATTTTTCCCTATCTTTTTCCCAAACAGAGCCCGGTAAAGTGAGCTGCAGAGTGTCAGTCTGACTGGCAAAGAGATTTGCAGTGTGCCGGGCTTTCCCTGCTGACCTGAGGAAACTTCATTAGGGCACAGTGGACCTTCTACAGAAGGTAAATAGATGCAACCCTTGTTTCTCCAATAGATGTTTGCAGAGCCTTACAATCTATCTTGTAATATCCCATTCGTTTTTGAACTACAGACCATATCCTTACTCCTCATCCAGTGCAATGTGTTTGAAGCTCTTCTTTTAAAATCCACTAGGAAAAATCCATTTTCTAATCCTTTTCCAAACTTTCTTCTCATATGATCTGGTTATAATAAAGTCACTAATTTATATTTTTCCCTATCTTTTTCCCAAACAGAGCCCGGTAAAGTGAGCTGCAGAGTGTCAGTCTGACTGGCAAAGAGATTTGCAGTGTGCCGGGCTTTCCCTGCTGACCTGAGGAAACTTCATTAGGGCACAGTGGACCTTCTACAGAAGGTAAATAGATGCAACCCTTGTTTCTCCAATAGATGTTTGCAGAGCCTTACAATCTATCTTGTAATATCCCATTTGTTTTGAACTACAGACCATATCCTTACTCCTCATCCAGTGCAATGTGTTTGAAGCTCTTCTTTTAAAATCCACTAGGAAAAATCACGTCTTCTAATCCTTTTCCAAACTTTCTTCTCATATGATCTGGTTATAATAAAGTCACTAATTTATATTTTTCCCTATCTTTTTCCCAAACAGAGCCCGGTAAAGTGAGCTGCAGAGTGTCAGTCTGACTGGCAAAGAGATTTGCAGTGTGCCGGGCTTTCCCTGCTGACCTGAGGAAACTTCATTAGGGCACAGTGGACCTTCTACAGAAGGTAAATAGATGCAACCCTTGTTTCTCCAATAGATGTTTGCAGAGCCTTACAATCTATCTTGTAATATCCCATTCGTTTTTGAACTACAGACCATATCCTTACTCCTCATCCAGTGCAATGTGTTTGAAGCTCTTCTTTTAAAATCCACTAGGAAAAATCCCGTTTTCTAATCCTTTTCCAAACTTTCTTCTTATATGATCTGGTTATAATAAAGTCACTAATTTATATTTTTCCCTATCTTT
Source organism: Xenopus laevis (assembly GCF_017654675.1). NCBI lineage: Eukaryota > Metazoa > Chordata > Amphibia > Anura > Pipidae > Xenopus > Xenopus laevis. Next base: position 106,399,051 of record NC_054379.1, read on the forward strand.
TTCCAAACAGAGCCCGGTAAAGTGAGCTGCAGAGTGTCAGTCTGACTGGCAAAGAGATTTGCAGTGTGCCGGGCTTTCCCTGCTGACCTGAGGAAACTTCATTAGGGCACAGTGGACCTTCTACAGAAGGTAAATAGATGCAACCCTTGTTTCTCCAATAGATGTTTGCAGAGCCTTACAATCTATCTTGTAATATCCCATTTGTTTTTGAACTACAGACCAAATCCTTACTCCTCATCCAGTGCAATGTGTTTGAAGCTCTTATTTTAAAATCCACTAGGAAAAATCCCGTTTTCTAATCCTTTTCAAACTTTCTTCTTATCTGATCTGGTTATAGTAAAGTCACTAATTTATATTTTTCCCTATCTTTTTCCCAAACAGAGCCCGGTAAAGTGAGCTGCAGAGTGTCAGTCTGACTGGCAAAGAGATTTGCAGTGTGCCGGGCTTTCCCTGCTGACCTGAGGAAACTTCATTAGGGCACAGTGGACCTTCTACAGAAGGTAAATAGATGCAACCCTTGTTTCTCCAATAGATGTTTGCAGAGCCTTACAATCTATCTTGTAATATCCCATTTGTTTTTGAACTACAGACCAAATCCTTACTCCTCATCCAGTGCAATGTGTTTGAAGCTCTTCTTTTTAAAATCCACTAGGAAAAATCACGTTTCTAATCCTTTTCCAAACTTTCTTCTTATATGATCTGGTTATAATAAAGTCACTAATTTATATTTTTCCCTATCTTTTTCCCAAACAGAGCCCGGTAAAGTGAGCTGCAGAGTGTCAGTCTGACTGGCAAAGAGATTTGCAGTGTGCCGGGCTTTCCCTGCTGACCTGAGGAAACTTCATTAGGGCACAGTGGACCTTCTACAGAAGGTAAATAGATGCAACCCTTGTTTCTCCAATAGATGTTTGCAGAGCCTTACAATCTATCTTGTAATATCCCATTCGTTTTTGAACTACAGACCATATCCTTACTCCTCATCCAGTGCAATGTGTTTGAAGCTCTTCTTTTAAAATCCACTAGGAAAAATCCTTTTCTAATCCTTTTCCAAACTTTCTTTCTCATATGATCTGGTTATAATAAAGTCACTAATTTATATTTTTCCCTATCTTTTTCCCAAACAGAGCCCGGTAAAGTGAGCTGCAGAGTGTCAGTCTGACTGGCAAAGAGATTTGCAGTGTGCCGGGCTTTCCCTGCTGACCTGAGGAAACTTCATTAGGGCACAGTGGACCTTCTACAGAAGGTAAATAGATGCAACCCTTGTTTCTCCAATAGATGTTTGCAGAGCCTTACAATCTATCTTGTAATATCCCATTTGTTTTTGAACTACAGACCAAATCCTTACTCCTCATCCAGTGCAATGTGTTTGAAGCTCTTCTTTTTAAAATCCACTAGGAAAAAATCACGTTTCTAATCCTTTTCCAAACTTTCTTCTCATATGATCTGGTTATAATAAAGTCACTAATTTATATTTTTCCCTATCTTTTTCCCAAACAGAGCCCGGTAAAGTGAGCTGCAGAGTGTCAGTCTGACTGGCAAAGAGATTTGCAGTGTGCCGGGCTTTCCCTGCTGACCTGAGGAAACTTCATTAGGGCACAGTGGACCTTCTACAGAAGGTAAATAGATGCAACCCTTGTTTCTCCAATAGAAGTTTGCAGATCCTTACAATCTATCTTGTAATATCCCATTCGTTTTTGAACTACAGACCATATCTTACTCCTCATCCAGTGCAATGTGTTTGAAGCTCTTCTTTTAAAAATCCACTAGGAAAAATCACATTTCTAATCCTTTTCCAAACTTTCTTCTCATATGATCTGGTTATAATAAAGTCACTAATTTATATTTTTCCCTATCTTTTTCCCAAACAGAGCCCGGTAAAGTGA
>NC_054379.1:106401898-106447296 GCF_017654675.1 Xenopus laevis
TATATATTAGTTAGCCAAAAATGTTAATGTATAAGGCTAGGAGCTGATTTGATGTCATTAAACTTGTCAGTCAGAACCCCAACTTCCTGCTTTTTCAGCTCTCTTGTTTACATGACTGAGTTACCCTGGCTACCAGGCAGTAACCAATCAGAGGGACTTGAGGGGGCCACAATTGGCTCATATCTGCTTGCTTTTGAATCTGAGCTGAATTGCTTGAGGATCAATTACAAACGTGCACTGAAAACAGAAATGTACCATTGGCACCCCCCTTCAAGTCGCTGACTAACTCAGAGTTATAGCAGCTGGAAAGCAGGAAAGTGGATTTGGCTGTTTTTAATTAGACATCTGTTCACCTCCACCTTTATACATTTACATTTTTGGCTAACTAAACTATATCAGAAACATTTTTTATTTTGCACAGCCTATCTATTTACCCAGTTTTTATTTTCACACTGAACTATTCCTTTAATATACAGACTCACCTCTCCATGTCTCAATTTTATGTTCCTCCAGCTCATAAATCTGTACCTGATTTGAAAGTGAAAAGAAATCAACACCCAACTTAGAATTCATGCCACAAAGTTTTAGTAGAGCAGATGATTCCTTCAAAGCATTCAATGTTTACAATTGTAAAACATGTAATATAAAGCTCAATGTAAAAAACTACATTGGCATGTTCTTTAATAAGTTCAATATATATATATATATATATATATATATATAGTATATATATATATATATATATAATATATATATATATATATTATATATATTATATATATATATATAATATATGATATTATACAAATAATGTGTTTTCAAGATCTTTGATGCCCAAAAAACAGAAAATAATCTAATATAATAAGAGTACCCTTTTTTTAAAACTCACCAATGGGGACTTTTGTAGTAAACCGATGGAAGAATATTGCATGGAAGTCTGTATGCTGTTAGCATGCCTATATTAGGAAAGTTAAAGAGACAAACGGTCAGAGTTCATCAGAATGCTGCGGTCAAAGGCGTAAACGGGTTTACCAACACAAAAAAAGCAACTGCCCAATGACATTTCATTTGAGGTAGGAAAAGGCCAAAAATTATTCAGGAAAAACAGGGATTTTTGATTACTCACCTTAAAATCCTTGTTCTCTGTATCGATAGGGGGACACCAGGGACTCTTTGGGGTTTAAGCTCCACCCTCCAGAGGCAGGACACTATTAATAAAATTAAAATTAAGTGGGCGTGCCCATATAGCTGGCTTAACCCCACATGCTTAGCATTCCTTCAGTTGGTACCAAAGAGACTGCTGAAAAGACAAACTGTATAACACTCAACTTGCAAAACCGTAAATCAGAGAAAAACTTCTTAAGACCAAGTGGTCAACATTTCGCTCAGCTGTTGAGGTAAGCCCGGTGTTCCCCCTCATCGACTTTACAGAAGAAAGGATTTAACGGTGAGTATCAAAAAATCCTTGTTTTCTCGCGGTCTAAAGGGGGACACAGGACTTCTTGGGGACTTAACCAAAGCAGCCCCAGACAGCAGGGTGGGAGCGAATACAAGATAAGCCGTAAAGACACGTTACTGTGTACCACAGATGTTAGTTTAACTGTGCGCCAAAGCGGCCTCCGCTGAGAGAAACGGTGTCTAGCCTGTTTAGAATTAGTGAATGTATTGAACCGAAACCAGGTGGCTGCCTCTTGCAGATCTCGTCAAGTGAGGCCCGAGTTGCCGCCAAAGCCCAGGAAGCACCCAAGGATCGTGTGGACGTGAGCCCGAACATTGGCAGGAGGAGTTCTGCCTTAGCATAGGTAGGCTTGTCTGATGGTTCTCTGATCCACGGCGATGGTTAGTCTTGGAAGCTGACAGGCCCCCGAGCCGGACGGAAATGACAAAAAGGGCTTGAGAGCGCCGATATGATTTAGACACGGTCAGGTACCAGCGAAGTTGCTTTCTGACCACATCCAGACTGTTGAAATCTCCGTTCCTTGTCATTCTTGTGGTTCTGGACAGAGAGATGGAACCACAATTCTCCTGGTCACGTGAAACGATGACACGACCTTAGGCAAGGAAGCGAAGGCCACAGTCCTCCAGGACTGCCTTCCCTAATTGAAAAAACCAGCAGGACGGATTCACAAGATAAGGCACCTATCTCGATACCCTCGCGAGCAGATGAAATGCAAACAAGGAAGGCAGTTTCTCAGGTAAGCCAACTGCAGGGACGACACCCAGATGGTTCGAAGGAAGGGTCAAGGATAGCCTCCAAAACGAGAGGTTGAGAATCCCATCCAGGACTGAGTGATCGATAAGGTGGAAACGATATGTTGTACTCCTGTAGGAAGGTGCGCGGACTAATCGTCTAGGCGCTAGAACGAGACTGGGAAAAGACAGAGGAGGGCAGATACCTTGCGACCTTCCAAGAACTGAGCTTCAGACCGAGTCGAAAACCTCGCTGTAGAAAGGATTAAGATCCTGGGGAATATTGACATTCATGGAAGGAAAAAACATTGATTCCTCGCACCAGTTCCAGTAGCTGCGCCAGACCCTGTGGTAGAGCCTTAGAGGACGTAGCTTGCGTGACTTCAGCATAGTGGCCAATCACATCGTCCGCTATACCCTTACGTTCTTCCAGCATGGCCGCCTCAAACAGCCATCCCGTCAAAAGCGAACAGGTCCCGGATTGTGTTGAAATATTTGGGACCCTGCTGGAGAAGGTCGCTCCTGGGAGGGGCGCGAACTCGGTTGACATGACATGTCCTTGAAGATCCGTAAACCACGTTCTCCTGGGCCAATACGGAGCTATCACTATGACCGTCGCACAGGATTGCTTGAATTTTCTTCAGACACCTGAGGAAGCATTGGAAACGGAGGGAAGACGGTAAGCCAGTTGAAACTCCAGACTAGTTGTGTGTCATGCGTCACACCCCAGCGCCGTCGGATCCCGAAAACGGCTGTAAAAGCTGAAACTTTGCGGTTGGCTCTGATCCATGAGCGTCGACTTGAGGCACGTCCCCACCTTTTCACTAGGTCTGGAACACTGCGGATGAAGTTCCCATTCTCCCGCATCCAGCTGTTCCGACTGAGAAAGTCTGCTTGCTTGTTGCTCCACTCCCGGAATGTGTATGGCAGATATCCTTGACTGAGCTGAGTCTGCCCAGGCATAGGAATTTGTACCACCTCCGCTGAGGGATTGCTTTGCTGCGAGGTACCTCCTGTCTGTTGATGTACGCGACGGTTGTGGAGTTATTGTCGCTTTGTACTCGGCACAGGACTTGTTGGAGTAGGTGAGACCAATGTCGTTAGCGGCAAGCCTTGACTCTCGAAGCTCCAGGACGTTGATGTGTAGCCCGTTCTGTGGGGAGACCAACGGCCTACTTTACCGACGATTGTGCCACGTTGGCGCCCCACCCGAGGAGACTTGCGTCTGTCGTAATCACGCGTCCAGTCCGGAGTTGCCCAGGACTTGCGCCCGTCGTCAGATTGTGGTGGTTCAGCCACCAGAGGAGTGACTCCCGTGTGTTTGCTGTAGAAGGAATCCGTTGGGACAGGGACCCCCTTTCCATCCCGACAGAACGTTGGCCTGTAGAGGTCTCAAATGGATCTGAGCAAGGAACCGCCTTCGATGGACGAGACCATCAGACAGAGTACCTTCATTGCGAGGTGGACTGTGGGTAAGGTGCCGGTCTGAAGGAGGAGATTGATTGCCGCTCTGATTTCCTCCTGCTTGTCCAGGGGCAGCCGAACACGTGAGCAGTGCTATCGAATTGGAGACAGGATAGCATTGGTGACTGGGTGTCATGCTGATTTGTTCCAGTTGATGTCCACCCGAAAGCCCTCTTGAAGCCAGCGATATCGCTTGTTGCATGTTCCCTCTGCTCTTTTCTAAGTGTTGGAGCCTTTCATTGAGAAGGTCGTCCAGTAAGGTGTGCATTGCAGATTCCGTGGAGTCGTAGGGTTCTGCCGTCACCTGACATGGAGTTTGGCTGTGAACATCATGGGGGCAGAGGAGAGGCCGAAGGGAGTGCCACAAATTGTAATGGAGATTTCGGAATGCGAATCTTAGAAAAAAACGATGGTGAGGAGGCACAATGGGAAGTGGAGATACGCGTTCTTTGTGTCGAGGACATTTCATCAGTTGACCTGTCCATTCACTCGGATGACTGACCGGAGACGTTTCCATTTTGAACCGGACTGATCGTATGTGTGTTGTTTGAGAATTTCAGTCCAATACTGGCGGAAGGACCGTCCTTCTTTAGCGCACCAGGAACAGATTGGAGTAAAAACCGCAAAATGTTTCTGACGGGGAAACTGGAATTGATCACTCCATTCTGTTCCATGCTCGTAATGCCAGTCCAAGAAGGCTCGGCCCCTTGGCTGGGTTTGAGGACCTGGACATGAGAAATTTCGGGAAGGAAGGAGAAGCGAAAAGTCCAGGTGGTAGCCCTCGGAAACCGATTTCGGGATTACCCACGCGTCCGACGAGTATCGTGTCCACACCTCCCGGAATCTCAGCAATCGTCCCCCTAGACGGTTCAGTGACCCGAGGGGTGTGACCCGTCATCCTTGTAAGTGGCCTTGTCGGCTGGAGACTTTTGTGGAATTTGTTTTCTTCCCGATGGCCGTCCTTGTCGTTTGGTTTAGAGCGAAACTGAGAACGTTGGGAGGACTGTGCCGTCTGGAAAAACGTCCAGCGTGGCCGCGAAAGGACCGACCGCGCCTGGAGGAAGTCGTGGGTCTTGACTTGCTTTGGGGAGGAAGGTGCTCTTCCCTCCCGTGGCCTGTGAGATTATCTTTTCGAGCTCCTCACCAAAAAGTCGCTGTCCCTTGAAGGGTAGTGAGGTAAGGGACTTCTTGGAACTGACATCCGCAGACCAGTTCTTCAGCCAGAGCGTTCTGCGTGCTGCGACGGAGAGAGCTGATGTGCGAGCAGTATCTGTGCTGTATCCAGGGAAGCGTCGCACAAGTAAGCTGCTGCCTCCGCGAGGGACTGTGCGGAAGGTAGGATGTCAGCTCTGGGGATGCCATCTTGAATATCGGCAACGAGGGATTCTGCCATGCCTGAATGGCTCTCGCTACCCAGGCTGAGGCGAGAGCTGGACGAAGGTTGAGCCAGCGGATGAATAGACTGCCCTGAGGAAACCTTCCAGACGTCTGTCAGATGGGTCCTTGAAGGCTGCGGCGTCCGTGACTTGGTAACGCTGTGGATTTAGATAATCTCGAAACTGGTGCGTTCCACAGTTGGAGGCAGTGACCATTTCTCTACCAAGTCCTTGGGAATGGATAGGATTTCGAAAATTTCCGAGTAGCTTGGAACTTGCGCTCGCGGCGAATTCCATTCCTCTTGTATTATGTTAAGGAGTTGGTCATGCGAAGGAAAACATGCAGAAGCTTTGGTGTTTTCTTTTAAACAGGTTAGAAGATGAAGCCTGTTGTTCAGGCCGTCTGTGTGATTTTTAGCCACGTCTATTCACCCCTTGATAATGCCCTCTACGTCGTGAGGGAGTTCCTTGCCTTTTGGATATTTCCGCGAATTATCCTCCTCTGCTTCTGAGGGAAGCATCGAGAAGGTGGGAGTTCCCCCTCTGAATGAGAAAAATCCTCTCCAGCTGACGAGACGTCAGAGGGGGTATGGGTGTCGGTGTCACCCTGGAGCTGGGAAGCCTTTTACGCTTTCCACTGGCTTTGTGACCTAGTTTGGGCTAGGGCTTTGCCCAAATTGGTGGCAATGGAAGGAAGGCCTGCAGGGATGCCAGGGATTGGGAAAGTTGAATGGCCCATAGGGGGGCAGGGGTTCTGAGGAAGTGCCCGCTACCCCATCCATTGCATCCAAATCCTGTGCGGTTTCCCCAGATTCAGGGACCGTTGGGATGGACCCCTGGGTGGGCGCTGGACCCTGCCCCTTTGAGCAAGATCTGCAGAGCGGGTCAGCCTTGGCCCCCAGGGATTTTTAGTTGGCAGGTTTTGCAGGTAAAATAGGTCACCTGTGCTGCTGGTGCTCTCCCCCCAGCCCTGGGGAAAAGTCCCCTGACTTACCTTCTGCCATACGAACAGTGGCTGAGGTACCTGCTGATGAATGTCAGTCAGCAGATATGCTTTGCAAGAGTGCTTTTAGGCAATCCTAGACTGCTGCCTGAAGGTAGAGCCTAATCCCAAAAGCAAGAGAGGCTCCCGTGTCTCCTGAAGTGCTGCTGGCAGAATGAGGAAAGCGTCCAGTTAAATGTGGCTGTGTAGAGTGGCGGGAAGGGTTCGGCGCCTTCTGAAACCACTTGTACGCTCGCGCCGAAAAAAAACAAAATGGCGCTGGAACGCATCAGCGCGATGCGTTCCACTGCGTGCAGGAGAAGGGCGCGCACTCACTAAGCAGCCCGTCAGTGTGGAAGAGCGTCGAGAAGGCAGACAATGCCACCTTTGAATGCAGCTAGGTCTGGCTGACTGAGGGGGGTCCCCACCCGGGGGGGGGGGGGGGGGGGAGAGCAGGCCAGAACACGAGTAGAACAACTCTACTCACTGCTGGCGTCTCACCGGTCAGAACATCTGCTGGCCCCAGCGGGTTGCAGGAATCTTTTCTGTGCGGGTCGGTTATAGCCTAGAGGGCTAGCATATGACCCGGTGAGAGATCCCTCGAGGGGGGGGTACACACAAAGGAACAGGCAGTCCTGCCCTGGTTGACACCCCATAGCATGCTTCTGTGTTGAAGCTGGTATCCATCCTCCTTGAAGCAGGACACTTTAAAACTGAAGGAATGCTACAGCATGTGGGGTTAAGCCACTATATGGGCACGCCCACTTAATTTTAATTTTATTAATAGTGTCCTGCCTCCTGGAGGGTGGAGCTTAAACCCAAGAGTCCTGTGGTTCCCCCTTTAGACGACAGAGAGAACAATATTTTCTTAGTACTTTCAATGTTCATTCAACGAAGCTGCCTGTCTCTAAGGTTCATTTATTTGAAAGATTCATATCCTGGGACTGTACTATTCCTTTAACAAACACATGCTTACACCAAACACAAGAATAAAAATCTAACATTCCAAGTCTACACATTTATATCCGGGCAATTGAATGGATTATGAGAAATCAGTTTTTGATTCCCTGTGTATACAAGAATTTCTGCCAGTTTGTTCACGTGACCAGTAAGAAATATGACCACACACTTATAAAAGCAAAGGTTTTTTTTACAGCTTTATTAAGCAACTGAGGGCAACAACAATACATGATTTAATGGTATATCCTTAAAAATACGGCATGAGCAAGCCTTGGGAGTTTAAATACAAATGTTACTCATCATATCCAATAATAATGCCAGACCACATAATTGCATGTTCCTTTGCAACTTCCTTGTTTGGCTACTTGTAGGAGAACAATGGAGTTCTTTGTGCAAAGATGAGTAAATATAAATTTTTAACTGGTGTTAGAGAATATCCAAGAACATGAAAGTGCTACATTCACCATATTCACCATTAAGGATATGTAACCCATAATTACATGGATGTAACCTTGTTCAGTGTACTTTTCTAAGCACTTACACAAATTAATGTTTTTGCTATTAAGCATTGAATTAACTGTTAAAATAATGAACCTTTGTAAAACAGTGCCACCTGCTGGTCAGTTCCTCTGACAGTACAGTCAGAGACAGAAGAAAAAAAAACAGAGACCATAGTCTTATGTTGTTTTTGCTCAGGAAGGAGATGGGAAAGGTCACGTGAGGTTCCTGTTTTTCTGAGCAACATCAGAAAAGATCTCTGTTTTCCTTTTGAAATACCTCTATGATAAAAATAATTCATGTAAATTGCAAAAGTAAAAATAGAAAAAAATATAAAATACATGTTATTTGTAAGACCTACAGTTAAAGAAATGAAATCTAAAATGTAAAATTGCTTGGTCAAGTACACAAATAGAAGTGCCCATTTAGCTGGTGCCAAAGGGGTTAATGTGAGCACACAAAAAAAATGCTTACCTACAAGCTTGCTTTTTGCTATCCCAGAGTGGTGCAGCTCTTACCCCATTAGTGACTAGAGCAAAGAATGCTTTCTTCACCTGCAAATTAAGAAGTTTGAACAATCAATAAATGTAAAGCAGTGGGTTGTTGGCCTTTTTTTATTAAACAAAATTTAGTCAAGGTCCCTCTTAGTTAATTACAGGGCTACAGATAGGATCTATAATCCAGAATGCTTGGGGCCTAAAGTCTTCTGGATAAAGGAATCTTTTTATAATGTGGATCACCATATAGTAGGTCTGCAAATTTATTTAAATAATAAATATACATGTAAGGGATCCGTTATCCGGAAAATCTGTTATTCCAGAAAGCTCCAAATTATAGAAAGGCCTCTGCCATAGACTTTATTTTATCCAAATAATCCAGATTTTAAAAATCTTTCCTTTTTTTCTTTCATAATAAAACAGTAACTTGTACTTGATCCAAATTAAAGATATAATTTGTCCTTATTGGAAGCAGAAGCGGACCTTTTTGGGTTTATTTAATGTTTACATGTTTTTTTAGAAGAATTAAGGTATAAGATCCAAATTACGTAAAAGATCTGGAAAGCCCCAGGTCCTGAGCATTCTGTAAACAGGTCCCATACCTGTACTAAATAGTAATTTTTAGCAACTGTCCAATTCATGCAGCTTAGTTAGGATAAAGTACAAGGTACTGTTTTATTATTATAGAAAATTATTATTACAGGAAAGAGATGACTTTTCTGTAATTCAGAGCTTTCTGAAACCAGGAAAAGCCAGATAAGGGATACCATATACTGTTTATGAAAACACTGCTGTATTAGTCATTTCAGACACAGTTCCAATAATATCTAGGGCAGTAAAATGTTTCCCCTAAATCTCATACCAATTGATTGTAAAGCAGGACTTCCAGGGGCAACAAGAGAGCAAATTGGTACTGCAAGATAAATAAATGGTGGTACCTGAAGGGAGGTATCAAAACAACAAGCTTTGAGCTGATGGGAATGAGATCGTAGCATTTGCGATTCTTCATGAACCGTGTGTAAACTCCACTGTCGGATTCCAGCACTATGTATGAAACAGAAACCATAAATATACACAAGAGTTTTCATGGGCGACAGCCACTAAAATATTTTCTGTATTGTCAAACAAAAAAAACCTACTTACCATCTGAAGCAGGTTCACATTTCTCCTGCGTGTTAGTTTCGATCACAACAGAACCCTAGTGCATAAACAAATATTAAAATACAGGACAATTTATAAACAAATATTAATAAGATCCGAGAAACTTTACCATACGTCCTACTTTATTAGCAGTATTCATTATATATTTGATTATTTTTAAACCTTACGTTTTATTGTAATTTTTTTAAAAAATGCTAACTTAAATAAATTACTATATAATATTAAAAGGAAGAACTATATTAAAATTAAAAATTAATAAAAAACCTTTACTTCTCAGGAAGTTAAAAACTTTCTAAGAGTTCTACATCTTTTGAGTACTTAAGGACACATATATTTTGCATACACGTTTTTTTTTAATGCAACTAGTGTTTTTGTGAACACGTCAAGCACGAGAAAATGCAGCACGTTGCACTTACAAAATGCTGTAAAACTTGACTGCAATAAATCAGGGTCTGAGTACAGCAAATACTAAGGTTCATGGTCCAAAAAAGCGAGGAAGGAATAGGGGTAGAATGCAATGAATAAGCAGACAGATTTGTGATATTTAAAGGGGAAGACCACACAAACATAAGCTTATTGAAAAGTAAACATAATTTCAAGCGACTTTGCAATATACATCAATTAAAAAATATGCAGACTTTTCATGATTTTTAATGGTTTGGAACAGTAACCCCCTGCTCTCTTGCTGATCTGTCTGACTACTTTACTGAGCAGGCTGACTACTGTTACTTTGCATCAACAGCCATCTGTCCTCAGCCTGCATCCTCAAACCCCACAATTCCCTGCCCATGTGATTTAAATAAGGAACGGAACATCACAGTGCAATGCATTGTGGGTTATGTTAGTTCCTGCATGCTGTCTGTAAGCTGTGGAGAAGTTGTTACAATTTTGTAACATGAGTGTTTAGTCCCTTCTTCCCTGCCAGGATTTCAAATGATGCAGAAAGAGAAGAACTGTTAACCAGCTGGATTTCAGCATAGAAAATTGCATTTAGTCATACTTTTTGAAGGAACAGGTAACTGTGATGGGTTTCTGTATTATGTGGGCCTTTATCAAACGTTGGTTTGGAAGCCGAAGTTCCCCTTTCATATATATAGAATCTTATTAAAATGAAATATTAGAATGTTAAAAATAATTAAAATGAATATCTAGTGCATGCACACATGCATAAAGATAAAGGAAAATCTTGTTTCCATTTTTATTAGCAGATATATCCATTTTTATTAAGAACAGATATATCAGGAAAAAAATAACCAACTAATGTGAATTATTAACAAGTAAATTACATTTATATTCGATTAAAAAGTGGACTTTTTCAGCGTACAAGGTTCAAAATAGAAATTAGTGATTCAATATTGAGGCGAGTTCATGGAAGAAAATATCAATACAAATTGCTATTCTGTAGCAGAAAAGAAACTCATTTTGTCAAAAGTGATAAATTGCTCCCCAAGAGCAAAACAAACCCTCAATCATACACGATTGGCTACCAAATTACACCTGATATAAAAAAGAATGAAAGTAAATTGCTTAGAAGTTAAAGGGGTTGTTCAATTTATATTAACTTTTGATATGATGTAGACTAGAGGGTGAACTTCTGAGACCATTAGCAATGGGTTTTAAATGTTTTTTATTATTTGTGGTTTTTGAGTTATTAAGATTTTGCAGCTATCCAGTTTGCAATGTCAGCAATCTGGTTGCTAGGGTGTGAACTACCCTAGCAACCACGCATTGATCTGAATGAGAAACCGGAACATGAATAGGAGAGGGCCCGAATAGAGAGATGATTAATAAAATTAGCAATAACAATTAAAGTGTAGCCTTACAGATTTTTTTTTTTAATTTTTTTTTTTGGGGTCAGTGACGCCATTTGAAAGCTGAAAAGAATCAGAAGGCAAACAATTTAAAAACTATACAATATATATATAATATATATATATATATTTACCATTCTAGAACATACTAAAAGTTAACTTCAAGTAACAGTAACACCAAAAAATTAAAGTCATTTAAAGTAATCAAACTATAATTACTGTAAAAAAATGAATATGGTTAAAAATGCCATATTTTATATACTGAACTTATTGCAGCCGCCTAAAGTTTCAGCTTCTCAGCATTGATCCAGGACTTCAAACTTGTCACAGGGGGTCACATCTTGAAAGTGTCTGTGACACTCAACATGCTCAGTGGGCTCTGAGCAGCCGTTGAGAGCTAACTTAGGGGTCGTCACTAATTATCCAGCAGAAAATTAGGCTGACCTGTAATATAAGCTGATGCTACAAGGCTGGTTATTAAATGCAGATGCTAGTTGCACTGGTTTCTGTGCTGTCATGTAGTAATTATCTGCATTATTTACTAATCAGCCTTATACTGTGACATTTCTATTCTATGTGTACTGTATATTGTGAGTGGATCCCTAAGCTCAGTAAGTGACAGCAGCACAGAGCATGTGCAGTGAATCAGCAGAAAAAAAGATGGGGAGCTACTGGGGCATCTTTCGAGACACAGATCTTACTGCTAAAGGGCTGTGGTTGCCTTGGGCTCATACAGAAGCACAAAACATAATGTACAACATGTCTAACCTTCTTCTTTAGTTAAGCTTAAGTTCTCCTTTAAAACAAAGTGTAAATGTCCCAAAAATGTTTTCCCCTTTGTTTATTATTTCCTCAAGACAACTGAGCAAAAATGATTAAGGCACTTGTAGGAAAACAAATATTTCTGTGCAAGGATAGGTTTGTGGTTAGTTTTAGTCAGTACTAATAATTGTCTTTCCACTCTGTCGCCTCTGTGACTAGAGACACGCAGTTAAATAAGAAAGTATTTCAATGAACTTCTCGCCTGTCAACTTCACGCAAAGATCCGATAGCCGAGCGTCTAGTCGCTGCGCAGCTGCAATAGGAAGGCGGCAAGCGGGACATCTCTGCTACCTCTGATTTCTCCTATTCTAGCGTCTCCGCTTCACGCCGGTGTTTTGCGGAAACCCAGAGACGGCTGGTCAAGCAACAAGGCTGTGCGTAGCAACGCTAGAGACGTATTATTACACCTGGAGCAGATTTTGAAGCGCGACGTTACAAGCAGCTATAGCGCTAACAAACCTGCGCCTACGTCTATTTAACGCTATTCATGTTCTAAACTTTCATGCCTCTCACCGGTTCCATGGCGGCCTCCTCATCCGTGACTAATAATGTAAACCACTTCCGCCCTTTTTGTAGGTGTGCTTCCGCCCAAAAGTTCCTCAAGCTTATGGGCGGAAAAGTACGCGTACAAATGCAAAATGCGCTCACTCTCTTCATTATGTTTCCCTGGAGCCATTTTTATTGGGGGCATTGTATTGGAAATTACATTCTGTGCTGCAGGTTATATGTATGTTATAAAGCTCTAATTTTATACTATATAGTAATATTTCATAAGTAGACCCCAGGGTGAAAAATTGTACCATGCCCAGACCATACCTCCAACATTTTGGAAGTAAAAAGAGGGACAAAATTTTTTTTCCGCATGAAAGCGCAGCAATTTTTGAGTACGCCCTTTCTGTGGCACTCCCCCTAATTATTATGTTGTTTTACAAAATTTGGCAGGTTATGAAAGTTTGAAAATATTTCTCCTTATCTAAACTGTGTTTTTTGTGTCTCAAAATTGTTACAAAGTATCTTATTTGCACCTGTTAGCTGTTCTGGGCTCTCTGCTAAAAGCCAATTAAGAGAGAAACTTTGTTTTCTTTTTCTGGCTGTTCAGTGCAGAGAAAAGAGGGACTTTCCAGTAAAAAATGAGGGATGCGGGTTGAGCTGTCAAAAGAGGGACTGTCCCTCCGAAAAAGGGACAGTTGGGAGGTATGCCAGAACCTGACCTCCAGGTGAAGCCTTCTCCACAAATTTGTACAGCCCTAGTGCCATGACTTAGGATTGCCACCTTTTTCTGGCAAAAAAAATACCTGCCTTCCTTTATATTTATATCTTTTCCCTATTAAGACATTTGGGATCAGCCATCATCTTTACAGGCAGATGGCAACCCTAGCCATGACCCCCACCTATTGCCTATATCGTTATCACATTATTCAGCATTGCATAGGGTTGCCATCTGGCCTGAATATTACCAGCCTGGCCGGTAAAAATTGATGGCTTGATCTCAAAGTTATTAAGAGGGGAAAAAAAATAAATCTATAGGAAGGCTGGTATTTTTTCCAGAAAAGGTGGCAATCCTAAGAATGCACTGGCCAGTAATCTCACTAAATAATTAATTGGCCAGAAAAAAAAAGAAAAAAAAAAAGAGGTTACGTGAAAAATGCTATTATAATCTGAAAGTACAAACCCATAAAAGGGTGCAAGAGTAGCCCAAATCTGTCAAACCGTTGGTTGGTATTTCGAACCACAAAAAAATAAAATACAAAAGTCACCGAACTTGGCATAAACCACTGCCCTGATAACAATGCACAAGAGGAAGATAGAACTAGATCCTCTAGATCAGTGATCCCCAACCAAGTAGCTCACGAGCAACATGTTGGTCTCCAAACCCCTTGGATGTTGCTTCCAGTGGCCTGAAAAGCAGGTGTTTATTTTGAATTCCTGGCTTGGGAGGCCAACACTTGGGGCACCAGAGGCACATTTACTAAGGTCGAAGTGAATTTTCGGATTTAAAAAAACTTCTTATTTCAAACTTATTTTTGGGTACTATCGACCATCCAAATAGGCCTAAATTCGACTTCGATTCAAAGTAAAAAAAGTTCTATTTAGAAAATCGAAAAACTGTCTCTTTAAAAAAGTTCGACTTCAACACTTCGTCACCTAAAACCTGCCGAATTGCTATGTTAGCCTATGGGGATTCTCCTAGAGCCTATAGCCAAAACATTTGGCTTACGTTTTAGAAGTTCCAAGTAAAATCGTTCAATCGATCGATTAAAATCGTTCAAACAGTTTGATTAGAAGAATTTCAACGTACGATCGAACGATTTTTCAGTTTGACCGAATATGGCCAAAATTCGATTAAAAAAAAAAACTTGAATATGAAGTAATGCAATTCGATGCGAATTTCGAAGTTTTTTACAATTCGAAATTTCGACCCTTGTTAAATTTGCCCCCAGTGTACTGCCAAAAAGAATCTCAATGTAGGTTGACAATCCACATTAACTAAATGTGGGGGCTACTAAATGGCCAATAACAGCCCTTTTTAGCAGCCCAAGAACATTTTTCGGCCTAGTGTTGCTCCCCAACTCCTTTTACTTCTGAATGTTGCTCTAAGGGCAGGGATCCCCAACCTTTTGAACCCGTGAGTAACATTCAGAAGTAAAAAAGGAGTTGGGGAGCAACACAAGCATGAAAAATGTTATTGGCGGTGCCAAATAAGTGCTGTGATTGGCCATTTTGCAGCCCTATGTGATTGTCAACCTACATTGAGGCCTAGTTTGGCAGTACACCATTGTTTTTTATGCAGCCAAAAACTTTCCTCCAAGCCTGGAAATTCAAAAATAAGCACCTGTTTGGAGGCCACTGGGGAGCAACAGCTGAGGGGTTGGAGAGCAACATGTTACTCACAAGCTACGGTTGGATATACTGCACTAGTGGGTTGGTTAGCAATACAGCAAATTTGCCATGGACAGTTACCCACAGGCAAACGGTCAGCTATTGGCTTTTTCAAATACTGTAGCTGCAGGGAGAACAAAGATGTAAACAATTTGATTTGGTTGCCATGTGTTACTGTCCATGGGCAAATTGCCTGGTATTGCTAACCACCCCACTAGTGCAGTGATATCCAACCAGTAGCTTTGTGAGTAACATGTTGCTCTCCAACCCCTCAGCTGTTGCTCCCAGTGGCCTCCAAACAGGTGCTTATTTTTGAAATTCCAGGCTGGAGGAAAGTTTTTGGCTCATAAAAAACAATGGTGTACTGCCAAACTTGAGCCTCAATGTAGGTTGACAATCCACATAGGGCTGCAAAAGCCAATCACAGCACTTATTTGGCACCCCAATAACATTTTTCATGCTTGTGTTGCTCCCCAACTCCTTTTTACTTCTGAATGTTACTCACGGGTTCAAAAGGTTGGGGATCCCTGCCCTAGAGCAACATTCAGAAGTAAAAGGAGTGGGGAGCAACACTAGGCGAAAAATGTTCTTGGGCTGCTAAAAAGGGCTGTTATTGCCATTTAGTAGCCCCACATTTAGTAATGTGGATTGTCAACCTACATTGAGATTCTTTTTGGCAGTTAACCTGGGGGCAAATTTAACAAGGTCGAAATTTCGAATTGTAAAAAACTATCGAAATCACCATCGAATTGCATTACTTCAATATCAAGTTTTTTTTAATCGAATTTGGCCATATTCGGTCAAACTAAAATCGTTCGATCGTACGTTGAAATTCTTCTAATCAAACTGTTTGAACGATTTTAATCGATCGATTGAACGATTTTACTTGGACTTCTAAAACGTAGCCAAATGTTGGCTATTAGGCTCTAGAGAGATCCCCATAGGCTAACATAGCAATTCGGCAGGTTTTAGGTGACAAGTGTTGAAGTCGAACTTTTTTAAAGAGACAGTTTTTTCGATTTTCTAAATAGAACTTTTTTTTCTTTGAATCGAAGTCGAATTTAGGCCTATTTTGATGGTCGAAAGTACCCAAAAAATAAGTTTGAAATAAGAAGCTTTTTAAATCCGAAAATTCACTTCGACCCTTAGTAATTGTGCCTCCTTGGTGCCCCAAGTGTTGCCTCCAAGCCAGGATTCAAAAATAAACACCTGCTTTCAGGCCACTGGAAGCGCAACATCCAAGGGGTTTGGAGACCAACATGTTGCTCGTGAGCTACTGGTTGGGGATCACTGATCTAGAGGATCTGTTCTAATCTTCCTCTTGTGCATTGTTATCAGGGCAGTGGTTTAATGCCAAGTTCGGTGACTTTTGTATTTTATTTTTTTGTGGTTCGAAATACCAACCAACGGTTTGACAGATTTGGGCTACTCTTGCACCCTTTTTATGGTGTACTTTCAGATTATATAGCATTTTTCACGTAAAACCTCTTTTTTTTTTTTTTTTTTTTTTTGGCCAATTATTATTTAGTGAGATTACTGGCCAGTGCATTCTTAGGATTGCCACCTTTTCTGGAAAAAATACCGCCTTCCTATAGATTTATTTTTTTTTCCCCTCTTAATAACTTTGAGATCAGCCATCATTTTTACCGGCCAGGCTGGTAATATTCAGCCAGATGGCAACCCTATGCATGCTGAATAATGTTGATAACGATATAGGCATAGGTGGGGGTCATGGCTAGGGTTGCCATCTGCCTGAAGATGATGGCTGATCCCAAATGTTCTTAATAGGGAAAAGATATAAATATAAAGGAAGGCAAGGTATTTTTTTTGCCAGAAAAGGTGGCAATCCTAGTCATGGCACTAGGGCTGTACAAATTTGTGGAGAAGGCTTCACCTGGAGGTCAGGTTCGGCATACCTCCCAACTGTCCCTTTTTCGGAGGGACAGTCCCTCTTTTGACAGCTCAACCCGCAGTCCCTCATTTTTCTGGAAAGTCCCTCTTTTCTCTGCACTGAACAGCCAGAAAAAGAAACAAAGTTTCTCTCTTAATTGGCTTTTAGCAGAGAAGCCCAGAACAGCTAACAGGTGCAAATAAGATACTTTGTAACAATTTTGAGACACAAAAACACAGTTTAGATAAGGAGAAATATTTTCAAACTTTTCATAAACCTGCCAAATTTTTAAAACAACATAATAATTAGGGGGAGTGGCCACAGAAAGGGGCGTACTCAAAAAATTGCTGCGCTTCATGCGGAAAAAAAATTTTTGTCCCTCTTTTTACTTCCAAAATGTTTGGAGGTATGGTCTGGGCATGGTACAATTTTTCACCCTGGGGTCTACTTATGAAATATTACTATATAGTATAAATTAGAGCTTTATAAACATACATATAACCTGCAGCACAGAATTGTAATTTCCAATACAATGCCCAATAAAAATGGCTCCAGGGGAAACATAATGAAGAGAGTGAGCGCATTTTGCATTTGTACGCGTACTTCCGCCCATAAGCTTGAGGAAACTTTTGGGCGGAAGCACACCTACAAAAAGGGCGGAAGTGGTTTACATTATTAGTCCACGGATGAGGAGGCCGCCATGGAACCGGTGAGAGGCATGAAAGTTAGAACATGAATAGCGTTAAATAGACGTAGGCGCAGGTTTGTTAGCGCTATAGCTGCTGTGTACGTCGCGCTTCAAAATCTGCCCAGGTGTAATAATACGTCGTCTAGCGTTGCTACGCACAGCCTTGTTGCTTTGACCACCGTCTCTGGGTTTCCGCAAAACCACCGGCGTGAAGCGGAGACGCTAGAATAGGAGAAAATCAGAGTAGCAGAGATGTCCCGCTTGCCGCCTTCCTATTGCAGCTGCGCAGCGACTAGACGCTCGGCTATCGGATCTTTGCGTGAAGTTGACAGGCGAGAAGTTCATTGAAAATACTTTCTTTATTTAACTGCGTGTCTCTAGTCCACAGAGGCGACAGAGTGGAAAGGACAATTATTTAGTACTGGACTAAAACTAACCACAAACCTATCCTTGCACAGAAATATTTTGTTTCCTACAAGTTGCCTTAATCATTTTTGCTCATTGTCTTGAGGAAATAATAAACAAAGGGGAACACATTTTTGGGACATTTACACTTTGTTTTAAAGGAGAACTTTAAGCTTAACTAAAGAAGAAGGTTAGACATGTTGTTACATTATTTGTTTTGTGCTTCTGTAGAGCCCAAGGCAACCAAAGCCCTTTAGCAGTAAGATCTGTGTCTCGAAAGATGCCAGTAGCTCCCCATCTCTTTTTTTCTGCTGATTCACTGCACATGCTCTGTGCTGCTGTCACTTACTGAGCTTAGGGATCCACTCACAATATACAGTACACATAGAATAGAAATGTCACAGTATAAGGCTGATTAGTAAATAATGCAGATAATTACTACATGACAGCACAGAAACCAGTGCAACTAGCATCTGCATTTATAACCAGCCCTGTAGCATCAGCTTATATTACAGGTCAGCCTAATTTTCTGCTGGATAATTAGTGACGACCCCTAAGTTTAGCTTCTCAACGGCTGCTCAGAGCCCACTGAGCATGTTGAGTGTCACAGACACTTTTCAAGATGGTGACCCCCTGTGACAAGTTTGAAAGTCCTGGATCAATGCTGAGAAGCTGAAACTTTAGGCGGCTTGCAATAAGTTTCAGTATATAAAATATGGCATTTTTAACCCATATTCATTTTTTTACAGTAAATTATAGTTTGATTACTTTAAATGACTTTAATTTTTGGTGTTACTGTTACTTGAAGTTAACTTTTAGTATGTTCTAGAATGGTAAAATATATATATATATATATATATAATATTGTATAGTTTTTAAATTGTTTGCCTTCTGATTCTTTTCAGCTTTCAAATGGGCGTCACTGACCCCAAAAAAAAAAATTAAAAAAAAAATCTGTAAGGCTACACTTTTAATTGTTATTGCTAATTTTATTAATCATCTCTCTATTCGGGCCCTCTCCTATTCATGTTCCGGTTTCTCATTCAGATCAATGCGTGGTTGCTAGGGTAGTTCACACCCTAGCAACCAGATTTGCTGACATTGCAAACTGGATAGCTGCAAAAATCTTAATAACTCAAAACCACAAATAATAAAAAACATTTAAAAAACCCATTGCTAATGGTTCTCAGAAGTTCACCCTCCTAGTCTAGTCTACATCATATCAAAAGTTAATATAAATTGAACAACCCCTTTAACTTCTAAGCAATTTACTTTCATTCTTTTTTTATATCAGGTGTAATTTGGGTAGCCAATCGTGTATGATTGAGGGTTTGTTTTGCTCTTTGGGGAGCAATTTATCACTTTTGACAAAATGAGTTTCTTTTCTGCTACAGAATAGCAATTTGTATTGATATTTTCTTCCATGAACTCGCCTCAATATTGAACACTAATTTCTATTTTGAACCTTGTACGCTGAAAAAGTCCACTTTTTAATCGAATATAAATGTAATTTACTTGTTAATAATTCACATTAGTTGGTTATTTTTTTTCCTGATATATCTGTTCTTAATAAAAATGGATATATCTGCTAAAATAAAAATGGAACAAGATTTTCCTTTATCTTTTATGCATGTGTGCATGCACTAGATATTCATTTTAATTATTTTTAAACTTCTAATATTCATTTTAATAAGATTCTATATATATGAAAGGGGAACTTCGGCTTCCAAACAACGTTTGATAAAGGCCCACATATACAGAAACCCATCACAGTTACCTGTTCCTTCAAAAAGTATGACTAAATGCAATTTTCTATGCTGAAATCCAGCTGGTTACAGTTTCTTCTCTTTCTGCATCATTTGAAATCCTGGCAGGGAAGAAGGGAACTAAACACTCATGTTACAAATTGTAACAACTTCTCCACAGCTTACAGACAGCATGCAGGAACTTACATAACCACAATGCATTTGCACTGTGATGTTCCGTTTCCTTATTTAAATCACATGGGCAGGGAATTTGGGGGTTTGGAGGATGCAGGCTGAGGACAGATGGCTGTTGATGCACAAAGTAACAGTAGTCAGCCTGCTCAGTAAAGTAGTCAGACAGATCAGCAAGAGAGCAGGGGGTTACTGTTCCAAACCATTAAAAATCATGAAAGGTCTGCATATTTTTTAATTGATGTATATTGCAAAGTCGCTTGAAATTATGTTTACTTTTCAAATAAGCTTATGTTTGTGTGGTCTTCCCCTTTAAATATCACAAATCTGTCTGCTTATTCATTGCATTCTACCCCTATTCCTTCCTCGCTTTTTTGGGACCATGAACCTTAGTATTTGCTGTACTCAGACCCTGATTTATTGCAGTCAAGTTTTACAGCATTTTGTAAGTGCAACGTGCTGCATTTTCTCGTGCTTGACGTGTTCACAAAACACTAGTTGCATTTAAAAAAAAACGTGTATGCAAAATATATGTGTCCTTAAGTACTCAAAAGATGTAGAACTCTTAGAAAGTTTTTAACTTCCATGAGAAGTAAAGGTTTTTTATTAATTTTTAATTTTAATATAGTTTTCTCCTTTTTAATATTATATAGTAATTTATTTAAGTTAGCATTTTTTTAAAAAATTACAATAAAACGTAAGGTTTTAAAAATAAAATCAAATATATAATGAATACTGCTAATAAAGTAGGACGTATGGTAAAGTTTCTCGGATCTTATAATATTTGTTATATAAATTGTCCTGTATTTTAATATTTGTTTATGCACTAGGGTTCTGTTGTGATCGAAACTAACACGCAGGAGAAATGTGAACCTGCTTCAGATGGTAAGTAGGTTTTTTTTGTTTGACAATACAGAAAATATTTAGTGGCTGTCGCCCATTGAAAACTCTTGGTGTATATTTATGGTTTCTGTTTCATACATAGTGCTGGAAATCCGACAGTGGAGTTTACACACCGGTTCATGAAGAATCGCAAATGCTACGATCTCATTCCCATCAGCTCAAAGCTTGTTGTTTTTTGATACCTCCCTTCAGGTACCACCATTTATTTATCTTGCAGTACAATTTGCTCTCTTGTTGCCCCTGGAAGTCCTGCTTTACAATCAATTTGGTATGAGATTTAGGGGAAAATTTTACTGCCCTAGATATTATTGGAACTGTGTCTGAATGACTAATACAGCAGTGTTTTCATAAACAGTATATGGTATCCCTTATCTGGCTTTTCCTGGTTTCAGAAAGCTCTGAATTACAGAAAATCATCTCTTTCCTGTAATAATAATTTTCTATAATAATAAAACAGTACCTTGTACTTTATCCTAACTAAGCTGCATGAATTGACAGTTGCTAAAAAATTACTATTTAGTACAGGTATGGGACCTGTTTAACAGAATGCTCAGGACCTGGGGCTTTCCAGATCTTTACGTAATTTGGATCTTTTATACCTAATTCTTCTAAAAAAACATGTAAAACATTAAATAAACCCAAAAGGTCGCTTCTGCTTCCAATAAGGACAAATTATATCTTAATTTGGATCAAGTACAAGTTACTGTTTTATTATGAAAAGAAAAAAAAGGAAAGATTTTTTAAAATCTGGATTATATTGGATAAAATAAAGTCTATGGCAGAGGCCTTTCTTAATTTGGAGCTTTCTGGATAACAGATTTCCGGATAACGGATCCCTTACATGTATATTTTATTATTTAAATAAAATTTGCAGACCTACTATATTGGTGATCCACATTATTAAAAAGATTCCTTTATCCAGAAGACTTTAGGCCCCAAAGCATTCTGGATTATAGATCCTATCTGTAGCCCTGTAATTAACTAAGAGGGACCTTGACTAAATTTTGTTTAATAAAAAAAAGGCCAACAACCCACTGGCTTTACATTTATTTGATTGTTCAAACTTCTTAAATTTGCAGGTGAAGAAAGCATTTCTTTGCTCTAGTCACTAATGGGGTAAGAGCTGCACCACTCTGGGATAGCAAAAAGCAAGGCTTTGTAGGTAAGCATTTTTTTTTGTGTGCTCACATTAACCCCTTTGGCACCAGCTAAATGGGCACTTCTATTTGTGTACTTGACCAAGCAATTTTACATTTTAGATTTCATTTCTTTAACTGTAGGTCTTTACAAATAACATGTATTTTATATTTTTTTTCTATTTTACTTTTGCAATTTAACATGAATTATTTTTTATCATAGAGGTATTTCAAAAGGAAAACAGAGATCTTTTCTGATGTTGCTCAGAAAAACAGGAACCTCACGTGACCTTTCCCATCTCCTTCCTGAGCAAAACAACATAAGACTATGGTCTCTGTTTTTTTTTTCTTCTGTCTCTGACTGTACTGTCAGAGGAACTGACAGCAGGTGGCACTGTTGTACAAAGTTCATTATTTTTAACAGTTAATTCAATGCTTAATAGCAAAAACATTAATTTGTGTAAGTGCTTAGAAAAGTACACTGAACAAGGTTTACATCCATGTAATTATGGGTTAACATATCCTTAATGGTGAATATGGTGAATGTAGCACTTTTCATGTTCTTGGATATTCTCTAACACCAGTAAAAAATTATATTTACTCATCTTTGCACCAAGAACTCCATTGTTCTCCTACAAGTAGGCCAACAAGGAAGTTGCAAAGGAACATGCAATTATGTGGTCTGGCATTATTATGGATATGATGAGTAAACATTTGTATTTAAACTCCCAAGGCTTGCTCATGCCGTATTTTTAAGATTATACCATTAAATCATGTATTGTTGTTGCCCTCAGTTGCTTTATAAAGCTGTAAAAAAAACCTTTGCTTTTAATAAGTGTGTGGTCATATTTCTTACTGGTCACGTGAACAAACTGGCAGAAATTCTTGTATACACAGGGAATCAAAAAACTGATTTCTCATAATCCATTCAATTGCCCGGATATAAATGTGTAGACTTGGAATGTTAGATTTTTATTCTGTGTTTGGTGTAAGCATGTGTTTGTTAAAGGAATAGTACAGTCCCAGGATTATGAATCTTTTCAATAAATGAAACCTTAGAGACAGGCAGCTTCGTTGAATGAACTTGAAAGTACTAAGAAAATATTGTTTCTCTGTCGTCTAAAGGGGGACACAGGGACTCTTGGGGTTTAAGCTCCACCCTCCAGGAGGCAGGACACTATTAATAAAATTAAAATTAAGTGGGCGTGCCCATATAGTGGCTTAACCCCACATGCTGTAGCATTCCTTCAGTTTTTAAAGTGTCCTGCTTCAAGGAGGATGGATACCAGCTTCAACACAGAAGCATGCTATGGGGTGTCACCAGGGCAGGACTGCCTGTTCCTTTGTGTGTACCCCCCCCTCGAGGGATCTCTCACCGGGGTCATATGCTAGCCCTCTAGGCTATAACCGACCCGCACAGAAAAGATTCCTGCAACCCGCTGGGGCCAGCAGATGTTCTGACCGGTTGAGACGCCAGCAGTGAGTATGAGTTGTTCTACTCGTGTTCTGGCCTGCTCTCCCCCCCCCCCTCCCCCCCCCCCGGGTGGGGACCCCCCTCAGTCAGCCCAGACCTAGCTGCATTCAAGGTGGCATTGTCTGCCTTCTCCGACGCTCTTCCACACTGACGGGCTGCTTAGTGAGTGCGCGCCCTTCTCCTGCACGCAGTGGAACGCATCGCGCTGATGCGTTCCAGGCGCCATTTTGTTTTTTTCGGCGCGAAGCGTACAAGTGGTTTCCGAAGGCGCCTAACTCCTTCCCGCCACTCTACACAGCCACATTAAGCTGACGCTTCCTCATTCTGCCAGCAGCACTTCAGGAGACACGGGAGCCTCTCTTGCTTTTGGGGATTAGGCTCTACCTTCAGGCAGCAGTCTAGGATTGCCTAAAAGCACTCTTGCAAAGCATATCTGCTGACTGACATTCATCAGCAGGTACCTCAGCCACTGTTCGTATGGCAGAAGGTAAGTCAGGGGGACTTTTCCCCAGGGCTGGGGGGAGAGCACCAGCAGCACAGGTGACCTATTTTACCTGCAAAAACTGCCAACTAAAAATCCCTGGGGGCCAGGCTGACCCGCTCTGCAGATCTTGCTCAAAGGGGCAGGGTCCAGCGCCCACCCAGGGGTCCATCCCAACGGTCCCTGAATCTGGGGAAACCGCACAGGATTTGGATGCAATGGATGGGGTAGCGGGCACTTCCTCAGAACCCCCTGCCCCCCTATGGGCCATTCAACTTTCCCAATCCCTGGCATCCCTGCAGGGCCTTCCTTCCATTGCCACCAATTTGGGCAAAGCCCTAGCCAAACTAGGTCACAAAGCCAGTGGAAAGCGTAAAAGGCTTCCCAGCTCCAGGGGTGACACCGACACCCATACCCCCTCTGACGTCTCGTCAGCTGGAGAGGATTTTTCTCATTCAGAGGGGGAACTCCCACCTTCTGATGCTTCCTCAGAAGCAGAGGAGGATAATGCGGAAGATTCCAAAAGCAAGGAACTCCCTCACGACGTAGAGGGCATTATCAAGGGGTGATAGACGTGCTAAAAATCACACAGACGCCTGAACAACAGGCTTCATCTTCTAACCTGTTTAAAAGAAAACACAAAGCTTCTGCATGTTTTCCTTCGCATGACCAACTCCTTAACATAATACAAGAGGAATGGAATTCGCCGGAGCGCAAGTTCCAAGCTACTCGGAAATTTTCGAAATCCTATCCATTCCCCAAGGACTTGGTAGAGAAATGGTCACTGCCTCCAACTGTGGACGCACCAGTTTCGAGATTATCTAAATCCACAGCGTTACCAGTCACGGACGCCGCAGCCTTCAAGGACCCATCTGACAGACGTCTGGAAGGTTTCCTCAGGGCAGTCTATTCATCCGCTGGCTCAACCCTTCGTCCAGCTCTCGCCTCAGCCTGGGTAGCGAGAGCCATTCAGGCATGGGCAGAATCCCTCGTTGCCGATATTCAAGATGGCATCCCCAGAGCTGACATCCTACCTTCCGCACAGTCCCTCGCGGAGGCAGCAGCTTACTTGTGCGACGCTTCCCTGGATACAGCACAGATTACTGCTCGCACATCAGCTCTCTCCGTCGCAGCACGCAGAACGCTCTGGCTGAAGAACTGGTCTGCGGATGTCAGTTCCAAGAAGTCCCTTACCTCACTACCCTTCAAGGGACAGCGACTTTTTGGTGAGGAGCTCGAAAAGATAATCTCACAGGCCACGGGAGGGAAGAGCACCTTCCTCCCCCAAAGCAAGTCAAGACCCACGACTTCCTCCAGGCGCGGTCGGTCCTTTCGCGGCCACGCTGGACGTTTTTCCAGACGGCACAGTCCTCCCCAACGTTCTCAGTTTCGCTCTAAACCAAACGACAAGGGACGGCCATCGTGGAAGAACAACAAATTCCACAACAAGTCTCCAGCCGACAAGGCCACTTCAGGATGACGGGTCACCCCCTCCGGGGTCACTGCAACCGCTAGGGGGACGATTGCTGAGATTCCGGGAGGTGTGGACACGATACTCGTCGGACGCGTGGGTAACCGAAATCGTTTCCGAGGGCTACCACCTGGACTTCGCTTCTCTTCCTCCCCGAAAATTTCTCATGTCCAGAGTCCCCTCAAACCCAGCCAAGGGCCGAGCCTTCTTGGACTGCATTACGAGCATGGAACAGAATGGAGTGATCATTCCAGTTCCCCCGTCAGAAACATTTTGCGGTTTTTACTCCAATCTGTTCCTGGTGCCAAAGAAGGACGGGTCCTTCCGACCAGTATTGGACCTGAAATTCCTCAACAAACACATACGATCAGTCCGGTTCAAAATGGAAACTCTCCGGTCAGTCATCCGAGGAATGGAACCAGGTCAACTGATGATGTCCCTCGACATCAAGGACGCGTATCTCCACGTTCCAATCTGGCCTCCTCACCATCGTTTTCTCAGATTCGCATTCCGAAATCTCCATTACCAATTTGTGGCACTCCCATTCGGCCTCTCCTCTGCCCCCAGAGTGTTCACCAAACTCATGTCAGTGACGGCAGCAACCCTACGACTCCACGGAATCTCAATCACACCTTACCTGGACGACCTTCTCCTGAAGGCTCCAACACTAGAAAAGAGCAGAAGGGACATGCAACAAGCGATATCGCTGCTTCAGAGCTTCGGGTGGACCATCAACTGGAACAAATCCAGCATGACACCCAGTCACCAAATGCTATTCCTGGGTCTCCAATTCGATACACTGACTCAACGTGTCTCGCTGCCCCTGGACAAGCAGAGGAAGATCAGAGCGCAAGTCAATCTCCTCCTTCAAGACCGGCACCCCACAGTCCACCTCGCAATGAAGGTACTCGGTCTGATGGTCTCGTCCATCGAAGCGGTTCCCTTTGCTCAGATCCATTTGAGACCTCTACAGGCCAACGTTCTGTCGGGATGGAAAGGGGGTCCCCTGTCCCAACGGATTCTTCTACAGCAAACAACACGGGAGTCACTCCTCTGGTGGCTGAACCACCACAATCTGACGACGGGCCAGTCCTGGGCAACTCCGGACTGGACCGTGATTACGACAGACGCAAGTCTCCTCGGGTGGGGCGCCACGTGGCACAACTCGTCGGTACAAGGCCGTTGGTCTCCCACAGAAACGAGGCTACACATCAACGTCCTGGAGCTTCGAGCAGTCAAGCTTGCCCTACGACATTGGTCTCCCCTACTCCAAACAAAGTCTGTCCGAGTACAAAGCGACAACTCCACAACCGTCGCGTACATCAACAGACAAGGAGGTACCCGCAGCAAAGCATCCCTAGCGGAGGTGGTACAAATCCTAGCCTGGGCAGAGCTCAGCTCAGTCAGGATATCTGCCATACACATTCCGGGAGTGGACAACACGCAAGCAGACTTTCTCAGTCGGAACCAGCTGGATCCGGGAGAATGGGAACTTCATCCCGCAGTGTTCACAGACCTAGTGAAAAGGTGGGGACGTCCTCAAGTCGACCTCATGGCATCCAGAGCCAACCGCAAAGTTCCAGCCTTTTACGCCCGTTTTCGGGATCCGACGGCGCTGGGGTGGACGCCATGACACAAGTCTGGAGTTTCAACCTGGCTTACGTCTTCCCTCCGTTTCCAATGCTTCCTCGGGTTCTGAAGAAAATCAAGCAATCCTGTGCGACGGTCATAGTGATAGCTCCGTATTGGCCCAGGAGAACGTGGTTTACGGATCTTCAGGACATGTCCATAGCTCAACCAGTTCGCCTCCCTCCCAGGAGCGACCTTCTCCAGCAGGGTCCCATATTTCACCACAATCCGGGACTGTTCGCTTTGACGGGATGGCTGTTGAGGCGGCCATCTGGAGACGTAAGGGTATAGCGGACGATGTGATTGCCACTATGCTGAAGTCACGCAAGGCTACGTCCTCTAAGGCCTACCACAGGGTCTGGCGCAGCTACTGGAACTGGTGCGAGGAATCAATGTTTTCCTTCCATGACTGCAATATTCCCAGGATCTTATCCTTTCTACAGCGAGGTTTTCGACTCGGTCTGAAGCTCAGTTCCTTGAAGGTCCAAGTATCTGCCCTCTCTGTCCTTTTCCAGTCTCGTCTAGCCCTAGACGATTCAGTCCGCACCTTCCTACAGGGAGTACAACATATCGTTCCACCTTATCGATCACCAGTCCCTGGATGGGATCTCAACCTCGTTTTGGAGGCTCTCCTTGACCCTCCCTTCGAACCTCTGGGTGTCGTCCCTGAACAGTGGCTTACCTGGAAAACTGCCTTCCTTGTTGCCATTTCATCTGCTCGCAGGGTATCGGAAATAGGTGCCTTATCTTGTGATCCGTCTCTGCTGGTTTTTCATAGGGACAAGGCAGTCCTGAGGACTGTGCCTTCCTTCCTGCCTAAGGTCGTGTCATCGTTTCACGTGAACCAGGAGATTGTGGTTCCATCTCTCTGTCCAGAACCCAAGAATGACAAGGAACGGAGATTTCACAGTCTGGATGTGGTCAGAGCACTTCGCTGGTACCTTGACCGTTCTAAATCATATCGGCGCTCTCAAGCCCTTTTTGTCATTCCGTCCGGGCCTCGGAGGGGCCTGTCAGCTTCCAAGACTACCATCGCACGTTGGATCAGAGAAACCATCAGACAAGCCTACCTAGCTAAGGGCAGAACTCCTCCTGCCAATGTTCGAGCTCACTCCACACGATCCTTGGGTGCTTCCTGGGCTTGGCGCAACTCGGCCTCCTTGGACCAGATCTGCAGAGCAGCCACCTGGTCTTCGGTTCATACATTCACTAAATTCTACAGACTAGACACGTTCTCATCAGCGGAGGCCGCTTTTGGCCGCACAGTACTACACACTGTGGTACAGTAACGTGTCTTTACCTTATCTGTATTCGCTCCCACCCTGCTGTCTGGGGCTGCTTTGTTAAGTCCCCAAGAGTCCCTGTGTCCCCCTTTAGACGACAGAGAAAACAGGATTTTTTGATACTCACCGTTAAATCCTTTTCTCTGTAGTCGATAGGGGGACACAGGGCTTCCCAACCCTGAGCGAAATGTTGACCACTTGGTCTTAAGGAAAAGTTTTCCTGATTTACGGTTTTGCAAGTTGAGTGTTAATACAGTTTGTCTTTCAGCAGTCTCTTTGGTACCAACTGAAGGAATGCTACAGCATGTGGGGTTAAGCCACTATATGGGCACGCCCACTTAATTTTAATTTTATTAATAGTGTCCTGCCTCCTGGAGGGTGGAGCTTAAACCCCAAGAGTCCCTGTGTCCCCCTATCGACTACAGAGAAAAGGATTTAACGGTGAGTATCAAAAAATCCTGTTTTCTCCAATAGATGTTTGCAGAGCCTTACAATCTATCTTGTAATATCCATTTTGTTTTTGAACTAAAGACCAAATCCTTACTCCTCATCCAGTGTAATGTTACATAGTTACATAGTTACATAGTTAAATTGGGTTGAAAAAAGACAAAGTCCATCAAGTTCAACCCCTCCAAATGAAAACCCAGCATCCATGTGTTTGAAGCTCTTATTTTAAAATCCACTAGGAAAAATCCAGTTTTCTAATCCTTTTACAAAGTTTCTTCTTATCTGATCTGGGTATAGTAAAGTCACTAATTTATATTTTTCCCTATCTTTTTCCCAAACAGAGCCCGGTAAAGTGAGCTGCAGAGTGTCAGTCTGACTGGCAAAGAGATTTGCAGTGTGCCCGGCTTTCCCTGCTGACCTGAGGAAACTTCATTAGGGCACAGAGGACCTTCTACAGAAGGTAAATAGATGCAACCCTTGTTTCTCCAATAGATGTTTGCAGAGCCTTACAATCTATCTTGTAATATCCCATTTGTTTTTGAACTACAGACCATATCCTTACTCCTCATCCAGTGCAATGTGTTTGAAGCTCTTCTTTTTAAATCCACTAGGAAAAATCCAGTTTTCTAATCCTTTTACAAAGTTTCTTCTTATCTGATCTGGGTATAGTAAAGTCACTAATTTATATTTTTCCCTATCTTTTTCCCAAACAGAGCCCGGTAAAGTGAGCTGCAGAGTGTCAGTCTGACTGGCAAAGAGATTTGCAGTGTGCCGGGCTTTCCCTGCTGACCTGAGGAAACTTCATTAGGGCACAGAGGACCTTCTACAGAAGGTAAATAGATGCAACCCTTGTTTCTCCAATAGATGTTTGCAGAGCCTTACAATCTATCTTGTAATATCCCATTTGTTTTTGAACTACAGACCATATCCTTACTCCTCATCCAGTGCAATGTGTTTGAAGCTCTTCTTTTTAAATCCACTAGGAAAAATCACGTCTTCTAATCCTTTTCCAAACTTTCTTCTCATATGATCTGGTTATAATAAAGTCACTAATTTATATTTTTCCCTATCTTTTTCCCAAACAGAGCCCGGTAAAGTGAGCTGCAGAGTGTCAGTCTGACTGGCAAAGAGATTTGCAGTGTGCCGGGCTTTCCCTGCTGACCTGAGGAAACTTCATTAGGGCACAGTGGACCTTCTACAGAAGGTAAATAGATGCAACCCTTGTTTCTCCAATAGATGTTTGCAGAGCCTTACAATCTATCTTGTAATATCCCATTTGTTTTTGAACTACAGACCATATCCTTACTCCTCATCCAGTGCAATGTGTTTGAAGCTCTACTTTTTAAATGCACTAGGAAAAATCAAGTCTTCTAATCCTTTTCCAAACTTTCTTCTCATATGATCTGGTTATAATAAAGTCACTAATTTATATTTTTCCCTATCTTTTTCCCAAACAGAGCCCGGTAAAGTGAGCTGCAGAGTGTCAGTCTGACTGGCAAAGAGATTTGCAGTGTGCCGGGCTTTCCCTGCTGACCTGAGGAAACTTCATTAGGGCACAGAGGACCATCTAGAGAAGGTAAATAGATGCAACCCTTGTTTCTCCAATAGATGTTTGCAGAGCCTTACAATCTATCTTGTAATATCCCATTTGTTTTTGAACTACAGACTATATCCTTACTCCTCATCCAGTGCAATGTGTTTGAAGCTCTTATTTTAAAATCCACTAGGAAAAATCCAGTTTTCTAATCCTTTTACAAAGTTTCTTCTTATCTGATCTGGTTATAATAAAGTCACTCATTTATATTTTTCCCTATCTTTTTCCCAAACAGAGCCCGGTAAAGTGAGCTGCAGAGTGTCAGTCTGACTGGCAAAGAGATTTGCAGTGTGCCGGGCTTTCCCTGCTGACCTGAGGAAACTTCATTAGGGCACAGAGGACCATCTAGAGAAGGTAAATAGATGCAACCCTTGTTTCTCCAATAGATGTTTGCAGAGCCTTACAATCTATCTTGTAATATCCCATTTGTTTTTGAACTACAGACCAAATCCTTACTCCTCATCCAGTGTAATTTGTTTGAAGCTCTTATTTTAAAATCCACTAGGAAAAATCCAGTATTCTAATCCTTTTACAAAGTTTCTTCTTATCTGATCTAGGTATAGTAAAGTCACTAATTTATATTTTTCCCTATCTTTTTCCCAAACAGAGCCCGGTAAAGTGAGCTGCAGAGTGTCAGTCTGACTGGCAAAGAGATTTGCAGTGTGCCGGGCTTTCCCTGCTGACCTGAGGAAACTTCATTAGGGCACAGAGGACCTTCTACAGAAGGTAAATAGATGCAACCCTTGTTTCTCCAATAGATGTTTGCAGAGCCTTACAATCTATCTTGTAATATCCCATTTGTTTTTGAACTACAGACCATATCCTTACTCCTCATCCAGTGCAATGTGTTTGAAGCTCTTCTTTTTAAATCCACTAGGAAAAATCACGTCTTCTAATCCTTTTCCAAACTTTCTTCTCATATGATCTGGTTATAATAAAGTCACTAATTTATATTTTTCCATATCTTTTTCCCAAACAGAGCCCGGTAAAGTGAGCTGCAGAGTGTCAGTCTGACTGGCAAAGAGATTTGCAGTGTGCCGGGCTTTCCCTGCTGACCTGAGGAAACTTCATTAGGGCACAGTGGACCTTCTACAGAAGGTAAATAGATGCAACCCTTGTTTCTACAATAGATGTTTGCAGAGCCTTACAATCTATCTTG
The DNA here is from genome assembly GCF_017654675.1 of Xenopus laevis. NCBI lineage: Eukaryota > Metazoa > Chordata > Amphibia > Anura > Pipidae > Xenopus > Xenopus laevis. Next base: position 106,433,038 of record NC_054379.1, read on the forward strand.
TAATATCCCATTTGTTTTTGAACTACAGACCAAATCCTTACTCCTCATCCAGTGTAATGTGTTTGAAGCTCTTATTTTAAAATCCACTAGGAAAAATCCCGTTTTCTAATCCTTTTACAAAGTTTCTTCTTAACTGATCTGGGTATAGTAAAGTCACTCATTTATATTTTTCCCTATCTTTTTCCCAAACAGAGCCCGGTAAAGTGAGCTGCAGAGTGTCAGTCTGACTGGCAAAGAGATTTGCAGTGTGCCGGGCTTTCCCTGCTGACCTGAGGAAACTTCATTAGGGCACAGAGGACCATCTAGAGAAGGTAAATAGATGCAACCCTTGTTTCTCCAATAGATGTTTGCAGAGCCTTACAATCTATCTTGTAATATCCATTTTGTTTTTGAACTAAAGACCAAATCCTTACTCCTCATCCAGTGTAATGTGTTTGAAGCTCTTATTTTAAAATCCACTAGGAAAAATCCAGTTTTCTAATCCTTTTACAAAGTTTCTTCTTATCTGATCTGGGTATAGTAAAGTCACTAATTTATATTTTTCCCTATCCTTTTCCCAAACAGAGCCCGGTAAAGTGAGCTGCAGAGTGTCAGTCTGACTGGCAAAGAGATTTGCAGTGTGCCGGGCTTTCCCTGCTGACCTGAGGAAACTTCATTAGGGCACAGAGGACCATCTAGAGAAGGTAAATACCTGTAGATGCAACCCTTGTTTCTCCAATAGATGTTTGCAGAGCCTTACAATCTATCTTGTAATATCCCATTTGTTTTTGAACTACAGACTATATCCTTACTCCTCATCCAGTGCAATGTGTTTGAAGCTCTTATTTTAAAATCCACTAGTAAAAATCCAGTTTTCTAATCCTTTTACAAAGTTTCTTCTTATCTGATCTGGTTATAATAAAGTCACTCATTTATATTTTTCCCTATCTTTTTCCCAAACAGAGCCCGGTAAAGTGAGCTGCAGAGTGTCAGTCTGACTGGCAAAGAGATTTGCAGTGTGCCGGGCTTTCCCTGCTGACCTGAGGAAACTTCATTAGGGCACAGAGGACCATCTAGAGAAGGTAAATAGATGCAACCCTTGTTTCTCCAATAGATGTTTGCAGAGCCTTACAATCTATCTTGTAATATCCCATTTGTTTTTGAACTACAGACCAAATCCTTACTCCTCATCCAGTGTAATGTGTTTGAAGCTCTTATTTTAAAATCCACTAGGAAAAATCCAGTATTCTAATCCTTTTACAAAGTTTCTTCTTATCTGATCTGGGTATAGTAAAGTCACTAATTTATATTTTTCCCTATCTTTTTCCCAAACAGAGCCCGGTAAAGTGAGCTGCAGAGTGTCAGTCTGACTGGCAAAGAGATTTGCAGTGTGCCGGGCTTTCCCTGCTGACCTGAGGAAACTTCATTAGGGCACAGAGGACCTTCTACAGAAGGTAAATAGATGCAACCCTTGTTTCTCCAATAGATGTTTGCAGAGCCTTACAATCTATCTTGTAATATCCCATTTGTTTTTGAACTACAGACCATATCCTTACTCCTCATCCAGTGCAATGTGTTTGAAGCTCTTCTTTTAAATCCACTAGGAAAAATCACGTCTTCTAATCCTTTTCCAAACTTTCTTCTCATATGATCTGGTTATAATAAAGTCACTAATTTATATTTTTCCCTATCTTTTTCCCAAACAGAGCCCGGTAAAGTGAGCTGCAGAGTGTCAGTCTGACTGGCAAAGAGATTTGCAGTGTGCCGGGCTTTCCCTGCTGACCTGAGGAAACTTCATTAGGGCACAGTGGACCTTCTACAGAAGGTAAATAGATGCAACCCTTGTTTCTCCAATAGATGTTTGCAGAGCCTTACAATCTATCTTGTAATATCCCATTTGTTTTTGAACTACAGACCAAATCCTTACTCCTCATCCAGTGTAATGTGTTTGAAGCTCTTATTTTAAAATCCACTAGGAAAAATCCCGTTTTCTAATCCTTTTACAAAGTTTCTTCTTATCTGATCTGGGTATAGTAAAGTCACTCATTTATATTTTTCCCTATCTTTTTCCCAAACAGAGCCCGGTAAAGTGAGCTGCAGAGTGTCAGTCTGACTGGCAAAGAGATTTGCAGTGTGCCGGGCTTTCCCTGCTGACCTGAGGAAACTTCATTAGGGCACAGAGGACCATCTAGAGAAGGTAAATAGATGCAACCCTTGTTTCTCCAATAGATGTTTGCAGAGCCTTACAATCTATCTTGTAATATCCCATTTGTTTTTGAACTACAGACCAAATCCTTACTCCTCATCCAGTGTAATGTGTTTGAAGCTCTTATTTTAAAATCCACTAGGAAAAATCCAGTTTTCTAATCCTTTTACAAAGTTTCTTCTTATCTGATCTGGGTATAGTAAAGTCACTAATTTATATTTTTCCCTATCTTTTTCCCAAACAGAGCCCGGTAAAGTGAGCTGCAGAGTGTCAGTCTGACTGGCAAAGAGATTTGCAGTGTGCCGGGCTTTCCCTGCTGACCTGAGGAAACTTCATTAGGGCACAGAGGACCTTCTACAGAAGGTAAATAGATGCAACCCTTGTTTCTCCAATAGATGTTTGCAGAGCCTTACAATCTATCTTGTAATATCCCATTTGTTTTTGAACTACAGACCAAATCCTTACTCCTCATCCAGTGTAATGTGTTTGAAGCTCTTATTTTAAAATCCACTAGGAAAAATCCCGTTTTCTAATCCTTTTACAAAGTTTCTTCTTAACTGATCTGGGTATAGTAAAGTCACTCATTTATATTTTTCCCTATCTTTTTCCCAAACAGAGCCCGGTAAAGTGAGCTGCAGAGTGTCAGTCTGACTGGCAAAGAGATTTGCAGTGTGCCGGGCTTTCCCTGCTGACCTGAGGAAACTTCATTAGGGCACAGAGGACCATCTAGAGAAGGTAAATAGATGCAACCCTTGTTTCTCCAATAGATGTTTGCAGAGCCTTACAATCTATCTTGTAATATCCATTTTGTTTTTGAACTAAAGACCAAATCCTTACTCCTCATCCAGTGTAATGTGTTTGAAGCTCTTATTTTAAAATCCACTAGGAAAAATCCAGTTTTCTAATCCTTTTACAAAGTTTCTTCTTATCTGATCTGGGTATAGTAAAGTCACTAATTTATATTTTTCCCTATCTTTTTCCCAAACAGAGCCCGGTAAAGTGAGCTGCAGAGTGTCAGTCTGACTGGCAAAGAGATTTGCAGTGTGCCGGGCTTTCCCTGCTGACCTGAGGAAACTTCATTAGGGCACAGAGGACCTTCTACAGAAGGTAAATAGATGCAACCCTTGTTTCTCCAATAGATGTTTGCAGAGCCTTACAATCTATCTTGTAATATCCCATTTGTTTTTGAACTACAGACCATATCCTTACTCCTCATCCAGTGCAATGTGTTTGAAGCTCTTCTTTTTAAATCCACTAGGAAAAATCACGTCTTCTAATCCTTTTCCAAACTTTCTTCTCATATGATCTGGTTATAATAAAGTCACTAATTTATATTTTTCCCTATCTTTTTCCCAAACAGAGCCCGGTAAAGTGAGCTGCAGAGTGTCAGTCTGACTGGCAAAGAGATTTGCAGTGTGCCGGGCTTTCCCTGCTGACCTGAGGAAACTTCATTAGGGCACAGTGGACCTTCTACAGAAGGTAAATAGATGCAACCCTTGTTTCTCCAATAGATGTTTGCAGAGCCTTACAATCTATCTTGTAATATCCCATTTGTTTTTGAACTACAGACCAAATCCTTACTCCTCATCCAGTGTAATGTGTTTGAAGCTCTTATTTTAAAATCCACTAGGAAAAATCCCGTTTTCTAATCCTTTTACAAAGTTTCTTCTTAACTGATCTGGGTATAGTAAAGTCACTCATTTATATTTTTCCCTATCTTTTTCCCAAACAGAGCCCGGTAAAGTGAGCTGCAGAGTGTCAGTCTGACTGGCAAAGAGATTTGCAGTGTGCCGGGCTTTCCCTGCTGACCTGAGGAAACTTCATTAGGGCACAGAGGACCATCTAGAGAAGGTAAATAGATGCAACCCTTGTTTCTCCAATAGATGTTTGCAGAGCCTTACAATCTATCTTGTAATATCCATTTTGTTTTTGAACTAAAGACCAAATCCTTACTCCTCATCCAGTGTAATGTGTTTGAAGCTCTTATTTTAAAATCCACTAGGAAAAATCCAGTTTTCTAATCCTTTTACAAAGTTTCTTCTTATCTGATCTGGGTATAGTAAAGTCACTAATTTATATTTTTCCCTATCTTTTTCCCAAACAGAGCCCGGTAAAGTGAGCTGCAGAGTGTCAGTCTGACTGGCAAAGAGATTTGCAGTGTGCCGGGCTTTCCCTGCTGACCTGAGGAAACTTCATTAGGGCACAGAGGACCTTCTACAGAAGGTAAATAGATGCAACCCTTGTTTCTCCAATAGATGTTTGCAGAGCCTTACAATCTATCTTGTAATATCCCATTTGTTTTTGAACTACAGACCATATCCTTACTCCTCATCCAGTGCAATGTGTTTGAAGCTCTTCTTTTTAAATCCACTAGGAAAAATCACGTCTTCTAATCCTTTTCCAAACTTTCTTCTCATATGATCTGGTTATAATAAAGTCACTAATTTATATTTTTCCCTATCTTTTTCCCAAACAGAGCCCGGTAAAGTGAGCTGCAGAGTGTCAGTCTGACTGGCAAAGAGATTTGCAGTGTGCCGGGCTTTCCCTGCTGACCTGAGGAAACTTCATTAGGGCACAGTGGACCTTCTACAGAAGGTAAATAGATGCAACCCTTGTTTCTCCAATAGATGTTTGCAGAGCCTTACAATCTATCTTGTAATATCCCATTTGTTTTTGAACTACAGACCAAATCCTTACTCCTCATCCAGTGTAATGTGTTTGAAGCTCTTATTTTAAAATCCACTAGGAAAAATCCCGTTTTCTAATCCTTTTACAAAGTTTCTTCTTAACTGATCTGGGTATAGTAAAGTCACTCATTTATATTTTTCCCTATCTTTTTCCCAAACAGAGCCCGGTAAAGTGAGCTGCAGAGTGTCAGTCTGACTGGCAAAGAGATTTGCAGTGTGCCGGGCTTTCCCTGCTGACCTGAGGAAACTTCATTAGGGCACAGAGGACCATCTAGAGAAGGTAAATAGATGCAACCCTTGTTTCTCCAATAGATGTTTGCAGAGCCTTACAATCTATCTTGTAATATCCATTTTGTTTTTGAACTAAAGACCAAATCCTTACTCCTCATCCAGTGTAATGTGTTTGAAGCTCTTATTTTAAAATCCACTAGGAAAAATCCAGTTTTCTAATCCTTTTACAAAGTTTCTTCTTATCTGATCTGGGTATAGTAAAGTCACTAATTTATATTTTTCCCTATCTTTTTCCCAAACAGAGCCCGGTAAAGTGAGCTGCAGAGTGTCAGTCTGACTGGCAAAGAGATTTGCAGTGTGCCGGGCTTTCCCTGCTGACCTGAGGAAACTTCATTAGGGCACAGAGGACCTTCTACAGAAGGTAAATAGATGCAACCCTTGTTTCTCCAATAGATGTTTGCAGAGCCTTACAATCTATCTTGTAATATCCCATTTGTTTTTGAACTACAGACCATATCCTTACTCCTCATCCAGTGCAATGTGTTTGAAGCTCTTCTTTTTAAATCCACTAGGAAAAATCACGTCTTCTAATCCTTTTCCAAACTTTCTTCTCATATGATCTGGTTATAATAAAGTCACTAATTTATATTTTTCCCTATCTTTTTCCCAAACAGAGCCCGGTAAAGTGAGCTGCAGAGTGTCAGTCTGACTGGCAAAGAGATTTGCAGTGTGCCGGGCTTTCCCTGCTGACCTGAGGAAACTTCATTAGGGCACAGTGGACCTTCTACAGAAGGTAAATAGATGCAACCCTTGTTTCTCCAATAGATGTTTGCAGAGCCTTACAATCTATCTTGTAATATCCCATTTGTTTTTGAACTACAGACCAAATCCTTACTCCTCATCCAGTGTAATGTGTTTGAAGCTCTTATTTTAAAATCCACTAGGAAAAATCCCGTTTTCTAATCCTTTTACAAAGTTTCTTCTTAACTGATCTGGGTATAGTAAAGTCACTCATTTATATTTTTCCCTATCTTTTTCCCAAACAGAGCCCGGTAAAGTGAGCTGCAGAGTGTCAGTCTGACTGGCAAAGAGATTTGCAGTGTGCCGGGCTTTCCCTGCTGACCTGAGGAAACTTCATTAGGGCACAGAGGACCATCTAGAGAAGGTAAATAGATGCAACCCTTGTTTCTCCAATAGATGTTTGCAGAGCCTTACAATCTATCTTGTAATATCCATTTTGTTTTTGAACTAAAGACCAAATCCTTACTCCTCATCCAGTGTAATGTGTTTGAAGCTCTTATTTTAAAATCCACTAGGAAAAATCCAGTTTTCTAATCCTTTTACAAAGTTTCTTCTTATCTGATCTGGGTATAGTAAAGTCACTAATTTATATTTTTCCCTATCTTTTTCCCAAACAGAGCCCGGTAAAGTGAGCTGCAGAGTGTCAGTCTGACTGGCAAAGAGATTTGCAGTGTGCCGGGCTTTCCCTGCTGACCTGAGGAAACTTCATTAGGGCACAGAGGACCTTCTACAGAAGGTAAATAGATGCAACCCTTGTTTCTCCAATAGATGTTTGCAGAGCCTTACAATCTATCTTGTAATATCCCATTTGTTTTTGAACTACAGACCATATCCTTACTCCTCATCCAGTGCAATGTGTTTGAAGCTCTTCTTTTTAAATCCACTAGGAAAAATCACGTCTTCTAATCCTTTTCCAAACTTTCTTCTCATATGATCTGGTTATAATAAAGTCACTAATTTATATTTTTCCCTATCTTTTTCCCAAACAGAGCCCGGTAAAGTGAGCTGCAGAGTGTCAGTCTGACTGGCAAAGAGATTTGCAGTGTGCCGGGCTTTCCCTGCTGACCTGAGGAAACTTCATTAGGGCACAGTGGACCTTCTACAGAAGGTAAATAGATGCAACCCTTGTTTCTCCAATAGATGTTTGCAGAGCCTTACAATCTATCTTGTAATATCCCATTTGTTTTTGAACTACAGACCAAATCCTTACTCCTCATCCAGTGTAATGTGTTTGAAGCTCTTATTTTAAAATCCACTAGGAAAAATCCCGTTTTCTAATCCTTTTACAAAGTTTCTTCTTAACTGATCTGGGTATAGTAAAGTCACTCATTTATATTTTTCCCTATCTTTTTCCCAAACAGAGCCCGGTAAAGTGAGCTGCAGAGTGTCAGTCTGACTGGCAAAGAGATTTGCAGTGTGCCGGGCTTTCCCTGCTGACCTGAGGAAACTTCATTAGGGCACAGAGGACCATCTAGAGAAGGTAAATAGATGCAACCCTTGTTTCTCCAATAGATGTTTGCAGAGCCTTACAATCTATCTTGTAATATCCATTTTGTTTTTGAACTAAAGACCAAATCCTTACTCCTCATCCAGTGTAATGTGTTTGAAGCTCTTATTTTAAAATCCACTAGGAAAAATCCAGTTTTCTAATCCTTTTACAAAGTTTCTTCTTATCTGATCTGGGTATAGTAAAGTCACTAATTTATATTTTTCCCTATCTTTTTCCCCAAACAGAGCCCGGTAAAGTGAGCTGCAGAGTGTCAGTCTGACTGGCAAAGAGATTTGCAGTGTGCCGGGCTTTCCCTGCTGACCTGAGGAAACTTCATTAGGGCACAGAGGACCTTCTACAGAAGGTAAATAGATGCAACCCTTGTTTCTCCAATAGATGTTTGCAGAGCCTTACAATCTATCTTGTAATATCCCATTTGTTTTTGAACTACAGACCATATCCTTACTCCTCATCCAGTGCAATGTGTTTGAAGCTCTTCTTTTTAAATCCACTAGGAAAAATCCAGTTTTCTAATCCTTTTACAAAGTTTCTTCTTATCTGATCTGGGTATAGTAAAGTCACTAATTTATATTTTTCCCTATCTTTTTCCCAAACAGAGCCCGGTAAAGTGAGCTGCAGAGTGTCAGTCTGACTGGCAAAGAGATTTGCAGTGTGCCGGGCTTTCCCTGCTGACCTGAGGAAACTTCATTAGGGCACAGAGGACCTTCTACAGAAGGTAAATAGATGCAACCCTTGTTTCTCCAATAGATGTTTGCAGAGCCTTACAATCTATCTTGTAATATCCCATTTGTTTTTGAACTACAGACCATATCCTTACTCCTCATCCAGTGCAATGTGTTTGAAGCTCTTCTTTTTAAATCCACTAGGAAAAATCACGTCTTCTAATCCTTTTCCAAACTTTCTTCTCATATGATCTGGTTATAATAAAGTCACTAATTTATATTTTTCCCTATCTTTTTCCCAAACAGAGCCCGGTAAAGTGAGCTGCAGAGTGTCAGTCTGACTGGCAAAGAGATTTGCAGTGTGCCGGGCTTTCCCTGCTGACCTGAGGAAACTTCATTAGGGCACAGTGGACCTTCTACAGAAGGTAAATAGATGCAACCCTTGTTTCTCCAATAGATGTTTGCAGAGCCTTACAATCTATCTTGTAATATCCCATTTGTTTTTGAACTACAGACCAAATCCTTACTCCTCATCCAGTGTAATGTGTTTGAAGCTCTTATTTTAAAATCCACTAGGAAAAATCCAGTTTTCTAATCCTTTTACAAAGTTTCTTCTTAACTGATCTGGGTATAGTAAAGTCACTCATTTATATTTTTCCCTATCTTTTTCCCAAACAGAGCCCGGTAAAGTGAGCTGCAGAGTGTCAGTCTGACTGGCAAAGAGATTTGCAGTGTGCCGGGCTTTCCCTGCTGACCTGAGGAAACTTCATTAGGGCACAGTGGACCTTCTACAGAAGGTAAATAGATGCAACCCTTGTTTCTCCAATAGATGTTTGCAGAGCCTTACAATCTATCTTGTAATATCCCATTTGTTTTTGAACTACAGACCATATCCTTACTCCTCATCCAGTGCAATGTGTTTGAAGCTCTACTTTTTAAATGCACTAGGAAAAATCAAGTCTTCTAATCCTTTTACAAACTTTCTTCTCATATGATCTGGTTATAATAAAGTCACTAATTTATATTTTTCCCTATCTTTTTCCCAAACAGAGCCCGGTAAAGTGAGCTGCAGAGTGTCAGTCTGACTGGCAAAGAGATTTGCAGTGTGCCGGGCTTTCCCTGCTGACCTGAGGAAACTTCATTAGGGCACAGAGGACCATCTAGAGAAGGTAAATAGATGCAACCCTTGTTTCTCCAATAGATGTTTGCAGAGCCTTACAATCTATCTTGTAATATCCCATTTGTTTTTGAACTACAGACCATATCCTTACTCCTCATCCAGTGCAATGTGTTTGAAGCTCTTATTTTAAAATCCACTAGGAAAAATCCAGTTTCTAATCCTTTTACAAAGTTTCTTCTTATCTGATCTGGTTATAATAAAGTCACTCATTTATATTTTTCCCTATCTTTTTCCCAAACAGAGCCCGGTAAAGTGAGCTGCAGAGTGTCAGTCTGACTGGCAAAGAGATTTGCAGTGTGCCGGGCTTTCCCTGCTGACCTGAGGAAACTTCATTAGGGCACAGAGGACCATCTACAGAAGGTAAATAGATGCAACCCTTGTTTCTCCAATAGATGTTTGCAGAGCCTTACAATCTATCTTGTAATATCCCATTTGTTTTTGAACTACAGACCATATCCTTACTCCTCATCCAGTGCAATGTGTTTGAAGCTCTTATTTTAAAATCCACTAGGAAAAATCCAGTTTTCTAATCCTTTTACAAAGTTTCTTCTTATCTGATCTGGTTATAATAAAGTCACTCATTTATATTTTTCCCTATCTTTTTCCCAAACAGAGCCCGGTAAAGTGAGCTGCAGAGTGTCAGTCTGACTGGCAAAGAGATTTGCAGTGTGCCGGGCTTTCCCTGCTGACCTGAGGAAACTTCATTAGGGCACAGAGGACCATCTAGAGAAGGTAAATAGATGCAACCCTTGTTTCTCCAATAGATGTTTGCAGAGCCTTACAATCTATCTTGTAATATCCCATTTGTTTTTGAACTACAGACCAAATCCTTACTCCTCATCCAGTGTAATGTGTTTTGAAGCTCTTATTTTAAAATCCACTAGGAAAAATCCAGTTTCTAATCCTTTTACAAAGTTTCTTCTTATCTGATCTGGGTATAGTAAAGTCACTAATTTATATTTTTCCCTATCTTTTTCCCAAACAGAGCCCCGGTAAAGTGAGCTGCAGAGTGTCAGTCTGACTGGCAAAGAGATTTGCAGTGTGCCGGGCTTTCCCTGCTGACCTGAGGAAACTTCATTAGGGCACAGAGGACCTTCTACAGAAGGTAAATAGATGCAACCCTTGTTTCTCCAATAGATGTTTGCAGAGCCTTACAATCTATCTTGTAATATCCCATTTGTTTTTGAACTACAGACCATATCCTTACTCCTCATCCAGTGCAATGTGTTTGAAGCTCTTCTTTTTAAATCCACTAGGAAAAATCACGTCTTCTAATCCTTTTCCAAACTTTCTTCTCATATGATCTGGTTATAATAAAGTCACTAATTTATATTTTTCCCTATCTTTTTCCCAAACAGAGCCCGGTAAAGTGAGCTGCAGAGTGTCAGTCTGACTGGCAAAGAGATTTGCAGTGTGCCGGGCTTTCCCTGCTGACCTGAGGAAACTTCATTAGGGCACAGAGGACCATCTAGAGAAGGTAAATAGATGCAACCCTTGTTTCTCCAATAGATGTTTGCAGAGCCTTACAATCTATCTTGTAATATCCCATTTGTTTTTGAACTACAGACCAAATCCTTACTCCTCATCCAGTGTAATGTGTTTGAAGCTCTTATTTTAAAATCCACTAGGAAAAATCCCGTTTTCTAATCCTTTTACAAAGTTTCTTCTTATCTGATCTGGGTATAAGTAAAGTCACTAATTTATATTTTTCCCTATCTTTTTCCCAAACAGAGCCCGGTAAAGTGAGCTGCAGAGTGTCAGTCTGACTGGCAAAGAGATTTGCAGTGTGCCGGGCTTTCCCTGCTGACCTGAGGAAACTTCATTAGGGCACAGAGGACCATTCTAGAGAAGGTAAATAGATGCAAACCCTTGTTTCTCCAATAGATGTTTGCAGAGCCTTACAATCTATCTTGTAATATCCCATTTTGTTTTTGAACTAAAGACCAAATCCTTACTCCTCATCCAGTGTAATGTGTTTGAAGCTCTTATTTTAAAATCCACTAGGAAAAATCCAGTTTTCTAATCCTTTTACAAAGTTTCTTCTTATCTGATCTGGGTATAGTAAAGTCACTAATTTATATTTTTCCCTATCTTTTTCCCAAACAGAGCCCGGTAAAGTGAGCTGCAGAGTGTCAGTCTGACTGGCAAAGAGATTTGCAGTGTGCCGGGCTTTCCCTGCTGACCTGAGGAAACTTCATTAGGGCACAGAGGACCTTCTACAGAAGGTAAATAGATGCAACCCTTGTTTCTCCAATAGATGTTTGCAGAGCCTTACAATCTATCTTGTAATATCCCATTTGTTTTTGAACTACAGACCATATCCTTACTCCTCATCCAGTGCAATGTGTTTGAAGCTCTTCTTTTAAATCCACTAGGAAAAATCACGTCTTCTAATTCCTTTTCCAAACTTTCTTCTCATATGATCTGGTTATAATAAAGTCACTAATTTATATTTTTCCCTATCTTTTTCCCAAACAGAGCCCGGTAAAGTGAGCTGCAGAGTGTCAGTCTGACTGGCAAAGAGATTTGCAGTGTGCCGGGCTTTCCCTGCTGACCTGAGGAAACTTCATTAGGGCACAGTGGACCTTCTACAGAAGGTAAATAGATGCAACCCTTGTTTCTCCAATAGATGTTTGCAGAGCCTTACAATCTATCTTGTAATATCCCATTTTGTTTTTGAACTACAGACCAAATCCTTACTCCTCATCCAGTGTAATGTGTTTGAAGCTCTTATTTTAAAATCCACTAGGAAAATCCCGTTTTCTAATCCTTTTACAAAGTTTCTTCTTATCTGATCTGGGTATAGTAAAGTCACTCATTTATATTTTTCCCTATCTTTTTCCCAAACAGAGCCCGGTAAAGTGAGCTGCAGAGTGTCAGTCTGACTGGCAAAGAGATTGCAGTGTGCCGGGCTTTCCCTGCTGACCTGAGGAAACTTCATTAGGGCACAGAGGACCATCTAGAGAAGGTAAATAGATGCAACCCTTGTTTCTCCAATAGATGTTGCAGAGCCTTACAATCTATCTTGTAATATCCATTTTGTTTTGAACTAAGACCAAATCCTTACTCCTCATCCAGTGTAATGTGTTTGAAGCTCTTATTTTAAAATCCACTAGGAAAAATCCAGTTTTCTAATCCTTTTACAAAGTTTCTTCTTATCTGATCTGGGTATAGTAAAGTCACTAATTTATATTTTTCCCTATCTTTTTCCCAAACAGAGCCCGGTAAAGTGAGCTGCAGAGTGTCAGTCTGACTGGCAAAGAGATTTGCAGTGTGCCGGGCTTTCCCTGCTGACCTGAGGAAACTTCATTAGGGCACAGAGGACCTTCTACAGAAGGTAAATAGATGCAACCCTTGTTTCTCCAATAGATGTTTGCAGAGCCTTACAATCTATCTGTAATATCCCATTTGTTTTTGAACTACAGACCATATCCTTACTCCTCATCCAGTGCAATGTGTTTGAAGCTCTTATTTTTAAATCCACTAGGAAAAATCCAGTTTTCTAATCCTTTTACAAAGTTTCTTCTTATCTGATCTGGTTATAATAAAGTCACTAATTTATATTTTTCCCTATCTTTTTTCCCAAACAGAGCCCGGTAAAGTGAGCTGCAGAGTGTCAGTCTGACTGGCAAAGAGATTTGCAGTGTGCCGGGCTTTCCCTGCTGACCTGAGGAAACTTCATTAGGGCACAGAGGACCATCTAGAGAAGGTAAATAGATGCAACCCTTGTTTCTCCAATAGATGTTTGCAGAGCCTTACAATCTATCTTGTAATATCCCATTTGTTTTGAAACTACAGACCAAATCCTTACTCCTCATCCAGTGTAATGTGTTTTGAAGCTCTTATTTTAAAATCCACTAGGAAAAATCCAGTTTTCTAATCCTTTTACAAAGTTTCTTCTTATCTGATCTGGGTATAGTAAAGTCACTCATTTATATTTTTCCCTATCTTTTTCCCAAACAGAGCCCGGTAAAGTGAGCTGCAGAGTGTCAGTCTGACTGGCAAAGAGATTTGCAGTTGTGCCGGGCTTTCCCTGCTGACCTGAGGAAACTTCATTAGGGCACAGAGGACCTTCTACATAGAGGTAAATAGATGCAACCCTTTTTTCTCCAATAGATGTTTGCAGAGCCTTACAATCTATCTTGTAATGATCCATTTGTTTTATGAACTACCATGACCATCCTTACTCGCCTATCCAGTGCAATGTGTTTGAAGCTCTTTTTTAAATCCACTAGGAAAAATCAAGTCTTCTAATCCTTTTCCAAACTTTCTTCTCATATGATCTGGTTATAATAAAGTCACTAATTTATATTTTCCGCTATCTTTTTCCGCAAACAGAAGGCCTCGGTAAAGTGAGCTGGCAGAAGTGTCAGTCTGACTGGCACAGAGATTTGCAGTGTTGCCGGGTTTCCCTGCTGACGCTGAAGGAAACTTCATTAGGGCACAGAGGACGCATCTAGAGAGGTAAAATAATGCAACCCTTGTTTCTCGCAATAGATGTTTGCAGAGCCTTACAATCTATTTGTAATATCCATTTTGTTTTTGACGTACGACTAAAATGCCTTACTCCTCATCCGTGGTAATGTGTTTGAAGCTCTTATTTTAAATCCACTAGAAAATCCAGTTTTTTAATCGCTTTTACAAAGTTTCTTCTTATCTGTCTGGGTAATAGTAAGTCCACTAATTTATATTTTTCCTATCTTTTTCCCAAACAGAGCCGCGGTAAAGTGAGCTGCAGAGTGTCAGTCTGAACTGGCAAAAGAGATTTGGCAGTGTGCCTGGGCTTTCGCCTGCTGACCTGTAGGAAACTTAATTAGGGCACAGAGGACCACTCTAGAGAAGTAATAGATGCAACCCTTGTTTTCTCCATAGATGTTTGGCAGAGCCTTACAATCTATCTTGTAATATCCCATTTGTTTTTTTGGACTATAGACCAATCGCTTACTCCCTCATACCAGTGTAATGTGTTTGAAGCTCTTTTATTTTAAAATCACTTAGGAAAA
>NC_054379.1:106450605-106534672 GCF_017654675.1 Xenopus laevis
TACAGGTCATTTGTTATCCTTAGCTCCCTCATTCCAGGTTGCAGTGTTGTTTGTAAGTCTTCTTTCTTTTTTTAAATCCATCTAGGTTAAAAAGTTCTACGTCTTCTAATTCCTTTTTTTCCAAACTTTCTTCTCATATAGTCTGGTTTAGTTTGAATAGTTCTCTATGTATTATATTTTTTCCCTTATCTTTTTTCCTTCATATCAGAGCTCGGTAATTAGTGTTAGCTTGCAGGAGTGTTGGTCAGTCTGACTGGCAAAAGACATTTGCAGTGTGCCGGGCTTTCCTTCTGCCCTTGAACCTGAGGAAACTTCTTAGGGCAACAGTGGACCTTCTAAGTCAGGAGTGTAAATAGATGCAACCTTGTTTCAATAGATGTTTGCAGAGCTTACAATCTATTCTGTAATATCCCATTTGTTTTTGAAACTATTCAGAACGAAATCCTTACTTCCTTCATTCCTTATGTGTAATGTGTTTGAAGTCTCTTATTTTAATATCCAGCTGTAGGTGGAAGGAAATCCCGTTTTTTCTAAATCCTTTTATTCGTTTCTCTTATCTGATCTGGTTTAGTAATAAAGTCTACTATTTATATTTTTTGCCTTTTCTTATCTTTTTCCAAACAGAGGCCCGTAAAGTGAGCTGCAGAAGTGTCCGTCTGATGGCAAAGAGATTTTGCAGTGTGCCGGGCTTTCCCTTGCTGACCTGAGGAAACGTTCATTAGTGGCACGAGGACCATCTAGAGGAAGGTAATAGGATGCAACCTTGTTTTCCCAATAGATGTTTGTCAGAGCCTTATCATCTATCTTGTAATATCCCATTTGTTTTTGAACTACAGACCAAATCCTTATTCTCCCTCATCCAGTGGTAATGTGTTTGATAGCTCTTAATTTTAAAAAATCCACTAGGAAAAATCCAGTATTCTAAATCCTTGTTACAAAGTGTTCTTGCTTTATCTGATTGGGGTATTAGTAAGTCACTTAATTGTAATATTTTTCCCTATCTTATTTTCGCCAAACAGAGCCCGGTAAAAGTGATGCTGAGAGTGTCAGTCTTGACTGGCAAAGATTTGCTATGTGTGTCGGGCTTTCCCTGCTGACTGAGGAAACTTCATGGTAGGGCACAGAGGACCCATCTAGAGATAGTGTAATAGATGCAGACCCTTTGTTTCTCCAAGTAGATTGTTTTGTGGCAGAGAGCTTGACAACTCTGATCTGTAATATCCATTTGTTTTGACATAGAGCCTAAATCTCTTTACTTTCTTCATCCAGTTGTAATGTGTTTTGAAGCTCTTATTTT
Source organism: Xenopus laevis (assembly GCF_017654675.1). Lineage (NCBI taxonomy): Eukaryota > Metazoa > Chordata > Amphibia > Anura > Pipidae > Xenopus > Xenopus laevis. Next base: position 106,451,903 of record NC_054379.1, read on the forward strand.
TAATCCACTAGAAAATCTTGCGCCGTTCTTTTTCTTAATCTCTTTTCAAAGTTTCTTCTTATTGGAATCTGGGTGTGATGATTCTCATGTCCACTCCCGTCTTGAATTTTTTCCTCTACTTCTTTTTCCGCAAAAAGAGCCCGGTAAAGTGAGCTGCAGGCTGTGTCATGCTGACTGGCACGAGAGATTGCAAGTGTGCCGGGCTTCTACCTGCTGACACTGAGGAAACTTCATTAGGGCACAGTGGGACCTCTACAGAAAGGTAAATAGATGCAACCTGTTTTCTCCCAGATAGTGTTTGCAGAGCCTACAATCTATCTTGTAATATCCCATTGTGGTGGTGTAACTACAGACCAATCCTTACTCCTCATGCAGTGTATGTGTTTAAGCTCTTATTGTTAAAATCCATAGAAAATCCCCCCGTTTTCTAATCCTTGTTACAAAGTTTCTTCTTAACTGATTCTGGGTATGTAAGTCACTCATTTATATTTTTTTCCCTGTCTTTTCCCAACAGAGCCCGTAAAGTGACTGCAGAGTGTCAGTCTGACGGCAAAGAGAATTTGCAGTTGCCGGGGCTTTCCCACTGGCTGACCTGAGGAAACTTCATTAACACATGGCCTTCTACAGAAGGTAAATAGATGCAACCCTTGTTTCTCCAATAGATGTTTGGCAGAGCCTTACAATCTATCTTGTAATATCCCCAATTTTGGGGGGGGTTTTTTGGAACTACAGCCATATTACCGTCATCCAGTGCATGTGTTTGAAGCTCTACTTTTTAATGCACTAGAGAAAAATCAGTCTTCTAATTTTGTCGAGATTCTTTAATGATCTGGTTATATAAAGTCACTAATTTAATTTCCTCTTTTCCGCAACAAGCCCGTAAACTCAAGTGTCAGTCTGACCTGGCAAAGAGATTTGCAGTGTGCTTTCTTACAAAAACACAGAGGCCATCTAGAGAAGGTAAATAGATCCAACCCCCTTGTTCTCCAATAGATGTTTGCAAGAGCTTACAATCTATCTTGTAATATCCATTTGTTTTGAACTAAACTATATCCTTACTCCTCATCAATGCATGTGTTTGAAGCTCTTATTTTAAAATCCACTAGGAAAATCTCATCCTACATCCTTACAAAGTTTCTTCTTATCTGATTCTGTTAAATAAATCACTCATTTTATTTTCCCTATTTTCCCAAACAGAGCCGCGGTAAGTGAGCTAATATCTGACTGGGCAGAGATTTGCAGTGTCCCTTTCCCTGCTGACCTGAGGAAACTTCAATTAGGGCCACAAGAGGGATCCATCTAGAGAAAGGTAAATAGATCAACGCTTGTTTCTCCAATAGATGTTTGCAGAGCCTTACATCTAGTCTTGTAATGATCCCATTTGTTTTTGAACTACAGAACCAAATCCTTACTCCTCATCAGGTGTAAATGTGTTTTGAAAGCTCTTATTTTAAATTCCTATGGAAAATCCAGTATTCTACCTTTACAATTTCTTCTTACTGATCTGGGTATAGTAAGTCACTAATTTTATATTTTTCCCCTTCTTTTTCCCAAACAGAGCCCGGAAAATAATATTACGCAAAGTTTTCATTGCCGGGCTTTCCTGCTGACCTGAAGAAACTTCATTAAGGGACAGAGGACCTTCTACCAGAAGGTAATAGATGCACCCTTGGGTTTCCATAGATGTGCAGAGCCTTACCAATCTATCTTGTAATATCCCATTTTTTTTAACTACAACCTATATCTTACTCCTCAATAATTGACTTTTTAATAAAAAATCACTTTCAATTCCACTTCTCTCATATTCTTAAATAACTAATTTTTCCCTATCTTTTTCCCAAAAACCTAAAGTAGCTGCAGAGTGTCAAGTCTGAAAAAAACCCCCCCGCAAAGAGAATTTGCAGTGTGCCGGGCTTCGCCTGCTGACCTGAGGAAACTTCATTAGGGCACGTGGTGGAACCTTTCTACAGAAGGTAAATAGATGCAACGCTTGTTTCTCCGAATAGATGTTTGCAAGAGCCTTACATCTATCTTGTCAATATCCCATTTTTGTTTTTGGAAACTACAGACCAAATACCTTACTCCTCATCCAAGTGTATGTTGTTTGAAGGCTCTTATTTTAAAATCGCACTAGGAAAAATCCCGTTTTTCTAAATCCTTTTCCAAGTTTTCTCCTTAACTTGATCCTGGGTATAGTAATCATATTTATTTTCAATTTTCCCAACAGAGCCGGTAAGTGAGCTGCAGAGTGTCATGACCTGGCAAAGAGATTTGCAGTGTGCCGGGCTTTTCCCTCTACCTGAGGAAACTTCATTAGGGCACAGAGGACTTAAATAATAAGCCCTTTTTCATATAACCTTACACTAATTCTTTAATTACTCCATTTTTAACTAAACAATCCTTACTCACACCAGTGTAATGTGGTTGAGGCTTCTTATTTTAAAATCCACTAGAAATCATTTTTAATCCTTTTACAAAGTTTTCTTTCTTATCTGAGGGATCTGGGTTAGTAAAGTCACTAATTTATATTTTTCCCTATCTTTTTCCCAAACAGAGCCCCGGTAAAGTGACTGCAGAGTGTCAGTCTGACTGGCAAAGGATTTTGCAGTTCTTCCTCTACCTAGGAAACTTGCATTAGGGACAGAGGACCTTCTACAGAAGGTAAATAGATGGCAGACCCTTGTTCTCCAATAGATGGTTTGCAGAGCCTTACAATCGTATCTTGTAAATATCCCATTTGTTTTGAACTACAGACCCAATAAAAAAAAATCCTTAATCCTCATCATCAGATTTTTACTCTTCCTTTAAATCCACTAGGAAAAATCGCAGTTTTTCTTAATCCTTTTTACAAAGTTTTTCTTTTATCTGATCTGGGTTTATAGTACAAGTCAACTAATTTATATTTTTCCCCTATTCATTTTTCCCAACAGAGGCCCGGTAAAGTGAGCTGCAGCAGTGGTCAGTCTGACTGGCAAGAGATTTGCAGTGGTGCCCTTCCCCGCGACCTAGGAAACTTCATTAGGGCACAGAGACCTTTTCTCAGAAGTAAATAGATGCAACCTTTTCTCCAATAGATTTCCTTACAATCTATCTTAATAAGTTTTTACATATACTCTCATCCAGTGGCAATGTGTTGAAGCCTCTTCTTTTAATTCCACTATAGAAATAACGTCTTCTAATCCTTTCCAAACTTTCTGTCTGCATATGATTTAAATCATAATTTAAATTTTTCTATTTTCGCCAAAAATAAATACCAATCACACTCAAAGAGATTTATGCGCCTTCCCTTGACCTGAGGAAACTTCATTAGGGCACAGTGACCTTCTACAGAAGGTTAAATAGATGCAACCGCTTGTTTCTCCAATAGATTTCAACCTTACAATCTAAATCGTTTAAATCCATTGTTTTGAACTACAGAACCCAAAATCCTTACTCCTCATACCATTAATTTTTAACGCTATTTAAATCCACTAGGAAAATCCGTTTTCTAATTCCTTTTACAAAGTTTCTTCTTAACTGATCTGGGTATAGTAAAGTCACTCATTTATCTTTTTCCTTATCTTTTTGCCCAAACAGAGCCCGTAAAGTGGAGCTGCGAGTGTCAGTCTGACTGGCAAGAGATTGCAGTGTGGCCGGGCTTCCCTGCTGACGCTGAGGAACTTCATTAGGGCACAGTGGACCTCTACAGAAGGTAAATAGATGCAACCCTTGTTTTTCTCCAATAGATGTTTGCAGAGCCCCTTACATCTATCTTGTAATATCATTTGTTTTGAACTACAGACGCATATCCTTAACTCCTCATCCAGTGCAATGTGTTTGAAGCTCTACTTTTTAAATGCAACGTAAATCAATCTTTAATTTTCCATTTCTTCTCAAATAAAAAGTCACTATTTATATTTTTCCCTTCTTTTTTTTCCAAAGCAGAGCCCGGTAAAGTGAGCTGCAGAGGTGTCAGTCTGACTGCAAAAGTTTCATTCCGGCCTTTCCTGGCTGACCTGAGGAAACTTCATTTAAAAAAGCTTAAAAGTAAATGATGCAACCCTCTGTTCTCCAATAATTTTCAGAGCCTTACAATCTATGCTTGTTAATATCCCATTTGTTTTGAACTACAGACTATATCCTTACTCTCATCAGTGCAATGTGTTTGAAGTCAAAAAGTTGACTAAAATCCATGTTTTAATCTTACAAGTTTCGCTTTATCTGATCTGGTTATTAATAAAGTCACTCAAATTTTAGTTGTTTCCCAAACAGAGCCCGGTAAAGTGAGGCTGCAGAGTGTCAGTCTGACTGGCAAGGAGATTTGCAGTGTGTCCGGCTTTCCTGCTGACTGAGAAACTTCATTAGGGCAGCAGAGGACCATCTAGAGAAGGTAATATGCACCTTTTTCCCAATAGATGTTTGCAGAGCCCTTACAATCTATCTTGTAATATCCCATTTGTTTTTGACTACAGACCATATCCTTACTTCCTCATCAGTCAATTTTAAGCTCCTTCTTTTTAAATCCAATAATCACGTCTTCTAATCCTTTTCCAAACTTTCTTCTCAATATGAATCTGGTTATAAAATCACAATATTTCCCTATCTTTCCAACAGAGCCCGGTAAAAGGTGAGCTCAACATCACTCAAGATTCATTCTTTCGCCTCTACTAAACTCATTACCCATACTTTACAATATAATGACCTTTTCTCCAATAATTTGCAAGCCTTACAATCTTTTCTGTAATATGCCCATTTTTTTTGAACTACAGACCAAATCCTTACTCCTCATCCAGTGTAATGTGTTTGAAGCTCTTATTTTAAAATCCACTAGGAAAAATCACCGTTTCTAACCGCTTACAAAGTTCTTCTTAACTGATCTGGGTATAGTAAAGTCACTCATTTATATTTTTTCCCTATCTTTTCCCACAGAGCCCGGTAAAGTGAGCTGCAGAGTGTCAGTCTGAACTGGCAAAGAGATTGCAGTGTGCCGGGCTTTCCCTGCTGACACTGAGGAACTTCATTACACATACCTCTACAAAGGTAAATAGATGCAACCTTGTTTCTCTCCAATAGATTTTGCAAGAGCTTACAATCTATCTTGTAATATCCCATTTGTTTTTGGGGAACTACAGACGCATAATCCTTACTCCTCATCCAGTGCAGATGTGTTTGAAGCTCTACTTTTTAAATGCACTAGGAAAAATCAAGTCTTTCTTAACCTTTCCAAACTTCCATAACGTAAATAAAGTCATAATTTATATTTTTCCCTATCTTTTTCCCAAACAGAAGCCCCGGTAAAGTGAGCTGCAGAGTGTCAGTCTGACTGGCAAAGAGATTTGCAAGTGTGCCGGCTTTCCCTGCTGACCTGAGGAAACTTCATTAGGCACAGAGGACCTCTAAAGAAGGTAAATAGATGCAACCCTTGTTTCTCCAATAGATGTTGCAGAGCTTACAATCTATCTTGTAATATCCCATTTGTTTTTTGAACTACAGACCATATCCTTACTCCTCATCCAGCTGCAATGTGTTTGAAGCTCTTATTTTAAAATCCACTAGGAAAATCCAGTTTTCTAATCCTGTTTACAAAGTTTCTTCTTATCTGATCTGGTTATAATAAAGTCACTAATTTATATTTTCCCTATCTTTTTCCCAACAGAGGCCCGGTAAAGTGAGCTGCAGAGTGTCAGTCTTGACTGGCAAAAGAGATTTGCAGTGTGCCGGGCTTTCCCTGCTGACCTGAGGAAACTTCATTAGGGCACAGAGGACCTTCTACAGAAGGTAATAGATGCAACCCTTGTTTCTCCAATAGATGTTTTGCAGAGCCTTACAATCTATCTTGTAATATCCCATTTGTTTTGAACTACAGACCATAATCCTTACTCCTCATCCAGTGCAATGTGTTTGAAGCTCTTATTTTAAAATCCACTAGGGAAAAATCCCGTTTTTCTAATCCTTTTACAAAGTTTCTTCTTATCTGATCTGGGTATAGTAAAGTCACTCATTTATTATTTTTCCCTATCTTTTTCGCCAAACAGAGCCCCGGTAAAGTGAGCTGCAGAGTGTCAGTCTGACTGGCAAAGAGATTTGCAGTGTGCCGGGCTTTCCCTGCTGACCTGAGGAAACTTCATTAGGGCACAGAGGACTTCTACAGAACGTAAATAGATGCAACCCTTGTTTCTCCAATAGATGTTTGCAGAGCCTTACAATCTATCTTGTAATATCCCATTTGTTTTTGAACTACAGACCAAATCCTTACTCTCATCCCAGTGTAATGTGTTTGAAGCTCTTACTTTTTAAATCCACTAGGAAAAATCAACGTCTTCTAATCCTTTTCCAAAACTTTCTTCTCATATGATCTGGTTATAATAAAGTCACTAATTTATATTTTTCCCTATCTTTTCCCAAACAGAGCCCGGTAAAGTGAGCTGCAGAGTGTCAGTCTGACTGGCAAAGAGATTTGCAGTGTGCCGGGCTTTCCCTGCTGACCTGAGGAAACTTCATTAGGGCACAGAGGACCTTCTACAGAAGGTAAATAGATGCAACCCTTGTTTCTCCAATAGATTGTTTGCAGAGCCTTACAATCTATCTTGTAATATCCCATTTGTTTTTGAACTACAGACCAAATCCTTACTCCTCATCCAGTGTAATGTGTTTGAAGCTCTTATTTTAAAATCCACTAGGAAAAATCCCGTTTTCTAATCCTTTTACAAAGTTTCTCTTAATCTGATCTGGGTATAGTAAAGTCACTCATTTATATTTTTCCCTATCTTTTTCCCAAACAGAGCCCGGTAAAGTGAGCTGCAGAGTGTCAGTCTGACTGGCAAAGAGATTTGCAGTGTGCCGGGCTTTCCCTGCTGACCTGAGGAAACTTTCATTAGGGCACAGAGGACCTTTCTACAGAAGGTAAATAGATGCAACCCTTGTTTCTCAATAGATGTTTGCCAGAGCCTTACAATCTATCTTGTAATATCCATTTGTTTTTGAACTACAAGACCAAATCCTTACTCCTCATCCAGTGTAATGTGTTTGAAGCTCTTACTTTAAAATCCACTAGGAAAAATCCAGTTTTCTAATCCTTTTACAAACTTTCTTCTTATACTGATCTGGTTATAATAAAGTCACTAATTTATTATTTTTCTATCTTTTTCCCAACAGAAGGGCCCCCCCCCCGGTAAATAAATTACCTGCAAGGATTTTGCAGGTGGTGCCGGCTTTACCTGCTGAGACCTGAGGAAACTTCATTAGGGCACAGAGGACCGTTCTACAGAAGGTAAAATAGATGCAACCCTTGGTTTCTCCAATAGATGTTTGCAGAGCTTACATCTTCTCATTTTTTTTTTGTTTTTTTTTCTGTAATATCCCATTTGTTTTTTGAACTACAGACCATATCCTTACTCCTCATCCAGTTGCAATGTGTTTGAAGCTCTTCTTTTAAATTCCACTAGGAAAAATCACGGGTCTTCTAATTCTTTTCCAAACTTATCTTCTCATACGATCTGGTTTATATATAAGTCAGCTAATTTATATTTTTTCCTTATCTTTTTGCCCAAACAACTAAGTAGCTGCAGGTGTCAGTCTGGACGGCAAGAGATTGCAGTGTCTTTCCTCTCTAAAACTTCATTAGGGCACAGAGGACCTTCTACAGAAGGTAAATAGATGCAACCCTTGTTTCTCCAATAGATGTTTGCAGAGCCTTACAATCTATCTTGTATATCCCATTTGTTTTTGAACTACAGACCATATCCTTACTCCTCATCCAGTGCAATGTGTTTGAAGCTCTTATTTTAAAATCCACTAGGAAAATCCCGTTTTCTAATCCTTTTACAAAGTTTCTTCTTATCTGATCTGGGTTATAGTAAAGTCACTTCATTTATATTTTTCCCTATCTTTTCCCAAAACAGAGCCCGGTAAAGTGAGCTGCAGAGTGTCAGTCTGACTGGCAAAGAGATTTGCAGTGTGCCGGGCTTTCCCTGCTGACCTGAGGAAACTTCATTAGGGCACAGAGGACCTTCTACAGAAGGTAAATAGATGCAACCCTTGTTTTCTCCAATAGATGTTTGCAGAGCCTTACAATCTATCTGTAATATCCCATTTGTTTTTGAACTACAGACCATATCCTTACTCCTCATCCAGTGCAATGTGTTTGAAGCTCTTCTTTTAAATCCACTAGGAAAAATCACGTTTCTAATCCTTTTCCAAACTTTCTTCTCATATATCTGGTTATATAAAGTCACTAATTTATATTTTTCCCTATCTTTTCCCAAACAGAGCCCGGTAAAGTGAGCTGCAGAGTGTCAGTCTGACTGGCAAAGAGATTTGCAGTGTGCCGGGCTTTCCCTGCTGACCTGAGGAAACTTCATTAGGGCACAGTGGACCTTCTACAGAAGGTAAATAGATGCAACCCTTGTTTCTCCAATAGATGTTTGCAGAGCCTTACAATCTATCTTGTAATATCCCATTGTTTTTTGAACCTACAGACCAAATCCTTACTCCTCATCCAGTGCAATGTGTTTGAAGCTCTTATTTTAAAATCCACTAGGAAAAATCACGTTTCTAATCCTTTTACAAAGTTTCTTCTCATCTGATCTGGTTATAATAAAGTCACTAATTTATATTTTTCCCTATCTTTTTCCCAAACAGAGGCCCGGTAAAGTGAGCTGCAGAGTGTCAGTCTGACTGGCAAAGAGATTTGCAGTGTGCCGGGCTTTCCCTGCTGACCTGAGGAAACTTCATTAGGGCACAGAGGACCATCTAGAGAAGGTAAATAGATGCAACCCTTGTTTCTCCAATAGATGTTTGCAGAGCCTTACAATCTATCTTGTAATATCCCATTTGTTTTTGAACTAACAGACCAAATCCTTACTCCTCATCCAGTGTAATGTGTTTGAAGCTCTTCTTTTTAAAATCCACTAGGAAAAATCCAGTTTTCTAATCCTTTTCCAAACTTTCTTCTCATATGATCTGGTTATATAAAGTCACTAATTTATATTTTTCCCTATCTTTTTCCCAAACAGAGCCCGGTAAAGTGAGCTGCAGAGTGTCAGTCTGACTGGCAAAGAGATTTGCAGTGTGCCGGGCTTTCCCTGCTGACCTGAGGAAACTTCATTAGGGCACAGAGGACCTTCTACAGAAGGTAAATAGATGCAACCCTTGTTTCTCCAATAGATGTTTGCAGAGCCTTACAATCTATCTTGTAATATCCCATTTGTTTTTGAACTACAGACCATATCCTTACTCCTCATCCAGTGCAATGTGTTTGAAGCTCTTACTTTTTAAATCCACTAGGAAAAATCACGTCTTCTAATCCTTTTCCAAACTTTCTTCTCATATGATCTGGTTATAATAAAGTCACTAATTTATATTTTTCCCTATCTTTTCCCAAACAGAGCCCGGGTAAAGTGAGCTGCAGAGTGTCAGTCTGACTGGCAAAGAGATTTGCAGTGTGCCGGGCTTTCCCTGCTGACCCTGAGGAAACTTCATTAGGGCACAGTGGACCTTCTACAGAAGGTAAATAGATGCAACCCTTGTTTCTCCAATAGATGTTTGCAGAGCCTTACAATCTATCTTGTAATATCCCATTTGTTTTTGAACTACAGACCAAATCCTTACTCCTCATCCAGTGTAATGTGTTTGAAGCTCTTATTTTAAAATCCACTAGGAAAAATCCGTTTTCTAATCCTTTTACAAAGTTTCTTCTTATACTGATCTGGTTATAATAAAGTTCACTCATTTATATTTTTCCCTATCTTTTTCCCAAACAGAGCCCGGTAAAGTGAGCTGCAGAGTGTCAGTCTGACTGGCAAAGAGATTTGCAGTGTGCCGGGCTTTCCCTGCTGACCTGAGGAAACTTCATTAGGGCACAGTGGACCTTCTACAGAAGGTAAATAGATGCAACCCTTGTTTCTCAATAGATGTTTGCAGAGCCTTACAATCTATCTTGTAATATCCCATTTGTTTTTGAACTACAGACCATATCCTTACTCCTCATCCAGTGCAATGTGTTTGAAGCTCTATTTTTAAAATCCACTAGGAAAAATCCAGTTTTCTAATCCTTTTCCAAACTTTCTTCTTATCTGATCTGGTTATAATAAAGTCACTAATTTATATTTTTCCCTATCTTTTTCCCAAACAGAGCCCGGTAAAGTGAGCTGCAGAGTGTCAGTCTGACTGGCAAAGAGATTTGCAGTGTGCCGGGCTTTCCCTGCTGACCTGAGGAAACTTCATTAGGGCACAGAGGACCTTCTACAGAAGGTAAATAGATGCAACCCTTGTTTCTCCAATAGATGTTTGCAGAGCCTTACAATCTATCTTGTAATATCCCATTTGTTTTTGAACTACAGACAAATCCTTACTCCTCATCCAGTGCAATGTGTTTGAAGCTCTTCTTTTAAAATCCACTAGGAAAAATCCAGTTTCTAATCCTTTTCCAAACTTTCTTCTTATATGATCTGGTTATAGTAAAGTCACTAATTTATATTTTTCCCTATCTTTTTCCCAAACAGAGCCCGGTAAAGTGAGCTGCAGAGTGTCAGTCTGACTGGCAAAGAGATTTGCAGTGTGCCGGGCTTTCCCTGCTGACCTGAGGAAACTTCATTAGGGCACAGTGGACCTTCTACAGAAGGTAAATAGATGCAACCCTTGTTTCTCCAATAGATGTTTGCAGAGCCTTACAATCTATCTTGTAATATCCCATTTGTTTTTGAACTACAGACCAAATCCTTACTCCTCATCCAGTGCAATGTGTTTGAAGCTCTTACTTTTAAAATCCACTAGGAAAAATCACGTCTTCTAATCCTTTTCAAACTTTCTTCTCATATGATCTGGTTATAATAAAGTCACTAATTTATATTTTTCCCTATCTTTTTCCCAAACAGAGCCCGGTAAAGTGAGCTGCAGAGTGTCAGTCTGACTGGCAAAGAGATTTGCAGTGTGCCGGGCTTTCCCTGCTGACCTGAGGAAACTTCATTAGGGCACAGAGGACCTTCTACAGAAGGTAAATAGATGCAACCCTTGTTTCTCCAATAGATGTTTGCAGAGCCTTACAATCTATCTTGTAATATCCCATTTGTTTTTGAACTACAGACCAAATCCTTACTCCTCATCCAGTGCAATGTGTTTGAAGCTCTTATTTTAAATCCACTAGGAAAAATCCAGTTTTCTAATCCTTTTCCAAACTTTCTTCTCATATGATCTGGTTATAATAAAGTCACTAATTTATATTTTTCCCTATCTTTTTCCCAAACAGAGCCCGGTAAAGTGAGCTGCAGAGTGTCAGTCTGACTGGCAAAGAGATTTGCAGTGTGCCGGGCTTTCCCTGCTGACCTGAGGAAACTTCATTAGGGCACAGTGGACCTTCTACAGAAGGTAAATAGATGCAACCCTTGTTTCTCCAATAGATGTTTGCAGAGCCTTACAATCTATCTTGTAATATCCCATTTGTTTTTGAACTACAGACCAATCCTTACTCCTCATCCAGTGCAATGTGTTTGAAGCTCTTATTTTAAAATCCACTAGGAAAAATCCAGTTTTCTAATCCTTTTACAAAGTTTCTTCTTATCTGATCTGGTTATAATAAAGTCACTAATTTATATTTTTCCCTATCTTTTTCCCAAACAGAGCCCCGGTAAAGTGAGCTGCAGAGTGTCAGTCTGACTGGCAAAGAGATTTGCAGTGTGCCGGGCTTTCCCTGCTGACCTGAGGAAACTTCATTAGGGCACAGTGGACCATCTAGAGAAGGTAAATAGATGCAACCCTTGTTTCTCCAATAGATGTTTGCAGAGCCTTACAATCTATCTTGTAATATCCCATTTGTTTTTGAACTACAGACCAAATCCTTACTCCTCATCCAGTGTAATGTGTTTGAAGCTCTTATTTTAAAATCCACTAGGAAAAATCCCAGTTTTCTAATCCTTTTACAAAGTTTCTTCTTATCTGATCTGGTTATAGTAAAGTCACTAATTTATATTTTTCCCTATCTTTTTCCCAAACAGAGCCCGGTAAAGTGAGCTGCAGAGTGTCAGTCTGACTGGCAAAGAGATTTGCAGTGTGCCGGGCTTTCCCTGCTGACTGAGGAAACTTCATTAGGGCACAGTGGACCTTCTACAGAAGGTAAATAGATGCAACCCTTGTTTCTCCAATAGATGTTTGCAGAGCCTTACAATCTATCTTGTAATATCCCATTTGTTTTTGAACTACAGACCATATCCTTACTCCTCATCCAGTGCAATGTGTTTGAAGCTCTTATTTTAAAATCCACTAGGAAAAATCCAGTTTCTAATCCTTTTACAAAGTTTCTTCTATCTGATCTGGTTATAATAAAGTCACTAATTTATATTTTTCCCTATCTTTTTCCCAAACAGAGCCCGGTAAAGTGAGCTGCAGAGTGTCAGTCTGACTGGCAAAGAGATTTGCAGTGTGCCGGGCTTTCCCTGCTGACCTGAGGAAACTTCATTAGGGCACAGTGGACCTTCTACAGAAGGTAAATAGATGCAACCCTTGTTTCTCCAATAGATGTTTGCAGAGCCTTACAATCTATCTTGTAATATCCCATTTGTTTTTGAACTACAGACCATATCCTTACTCCTCATCCAGTGCAATGTGTTTGAAGCTCTTCTTTTAAATCCACTAGGAAAAATCACGTTTTCTAATCCTTTTCCAAACTTTCTTCTCATATGATCTGGTTATAATAAAGTCACTAATTTATATTTTTCCCTATCTTTTTCCCAAACAGAGCCCGGTAAAGTGAGCTGCAGAGTGTCAGTCTGACTGGCAAAGAGATTTGCAGTGTGCCGGGCTTTCCCTGCTGACCTGAGGAAACTTCATTAGGGCACAGTGGACCTTCTACAGAAGGTAAATAGATGCAACCCTTGTTTCTCCAATAGATGTTTGCAGAGCCTTACAATCTATCTTGTAATATCCCATTTGTTTTTGAACTACAGACCAAATCCTTACTCCTCATCCAGTGCAATGTGTTTGAAGCTCTTCTTTTAAAATCCACTAGGAAAAATCCCAGTTTTCTAATCCTTTTCCAAACTTTCTTCTTATCTGATCTGGGTTATAGTAAAGTCACTAATTTATATTTTTCCCTATCTTTTTCCCAAACAGAGCCCGGTAAAGTGAGCTGCAGAGTGTCAGTCTGACTGGCAAAGAGATTTGCAGTGTGCCGGGCTTTCCCTGCTGACCTGAGGAAACTTCATTAGGGCACAGAGGACCTTCTACAGAAGGTAAATAGATGCAACCCTTGTTTCTCCAATAGATGTTTGCAGAGCCTTACAATCTATCTTGTAATATCCCATTTGTTTTTGAACTACAGACCATATCCTTACTCCTCATCCAGTGCAATGTGTTTGAAGCTCTTATTTTAAAATCCACTAGGAAAAATCCCGTTTTCTAATCCTTTTCCAAAGTTTCTTCTTATCTGATCTGGGTATAGTAAAGTCACTAATTTATATTTTTCCCTATCTTTTTCCCAAACAGAGCCCGGTAAAGTGAGCTGCAGAGTGTCAGTCTGACTGGCAAAGAGATTTGCAGTGTGCCGGGCTTTCCCTGCTGACCTGAGGAAACTTCATTAGGGCACAGTGGACCTTCTACAGAAGGTAAATAGATGCAACCCTTGTTTCTCCAATAGATGTTTGCAGAGCCTTACAATCTATCTTGTAATATCCCATTTGTTTTTGAACTACAGACCAAATCCTTACTCCTCATCCAGTGCAATGTGTTTGAAGCTCTTACTTTTAAATCCACTAGGAAAAATCCAGTTTTCTAATCCTTTTCCAAACTTTCTTCTTATCTGATCTGGTTATAATAAAGTCACTAATTTATATTTTTCCCTATCTTTTTCCCAAACAGAGCCCGGTAAAGTGAGCTGCAGAGTGTCAGTCTGACTGGCAAAGAGATTTGCAGTGTGCCGGGCTTTCCCTGCTGACCTGAGGAAACTTCATTAGGGCACAGAGGACCTTCTACAGAAGGTAAATAGATGCAACCCTTGTTTCTCCAATAGATGTTTGCAGAGCCTTACAATCTATCTTGTAATATCCCATTTGTTTTGAACTACAGACCATATCCTTACTCCTCATCCAGTGCAATGTGTTTGAAGCTCTTACTTTTAAATCCACTAGGAAAAATCCAGTTTTCTAATCCTTTTCCAAAGTTTCTTCTTATCTGATCTGGGTATAGTAAAGTCACTAATTTATATTTTTCCCTATCTTTTTCCCAAACAGAGCCCGGTAAAGTGAGCTGCAGAGTGTCAGTCTGACTGGCAAAGAGATTTGCAGTGTGCCGGGCTTTCCCTGCTGACCTGAGGAAACTTCATTAGGGCACAGAGGACCATCTAGAGAAGGTAAATAGATGCAACCCTTGTTTCTCCAATAGATGTTTGCAGAGCCTTACAATCTATCTTGTAATATCCCATTTGTTTTTGAACTACAGACCAAATCCTTACTCCTCATCCAGTGCAATGTGTTTGAAGCTCTTATTTTAAAATCCACTAGGAAAAATCCCGTTTCTAATCCTTTTCCAAAGTTTCTTCTTATCTGATCTGGTTATAATAAAGTCACTAATTTATATTTTTCCCTATCTTTTTCCCAAACAGAGCCCGGTAAAGTGAGCTGCAGAGTGTCAGTCTGACTGGCAAAGAGATTTGCAGTGTGCCGGGCTTTCCCTGCTGACCTGAGGAAACTTCATTAGGGCACAGAGGACCTTCTACAGAAGGTAAATAGATGCAACCCTTGTTTCTCCAATAGATGTTTGCAGAGCCTTACAATCTATCTTGTAATATCCCATTTGTTTTTGAACTACAGACCAAATCCTTACTCCTCATCCAGTGTAATGTGTTTGAAGCTCTTATTTTAAAATCCACTAGGAAAAATCCACGTTTTCTAATCCTTTTACAAAGTTTCTTCTTATATGATCTGGTTATAGTAAAGTCACTAATTTATATTTTTCCCTATCTTTTTCCCAAACAGAGCCCGGTAAAGTGAGCTGCAGAGTGTCAGTCTGACTGGCAAAGAGATTTGCAGTGTGCCGGGCTTTCCCTGCTGACCTGAGGAAACTTCATTAGGGCACAGAGGACCTTCTACAGAAGGTAAATAGATGCAACCCTTGTTTCTCCAATAGATGTTTGCAGAGCCTTACAATCTATCTTGTAATATCCATTTGTTTTTGAACTACAGACCAAATCCTTACTCCTCATCCAGTGTAATGTGTTTGAAGCTCTTATTTTAAAATCCACTAGGAAAAATCCAGTTTTCTAATCCTTTTACAAAGTTTCTTCTTATCTGATCTGGTTATAATAAAGTCACTAATTTATATTTTTCCCTATCTTTTTCCCAAACAGAGCCCGGTAAAGTGAGCTGCAGAGTGTCAGTCTGACTGGCAAAGAGATTTGCAGTGTGCCGGGCTTTCCCTGCTGACCTGAGGAAACTTCATTAGGGCACAGAGGACCATCTAGAGAAGGTAAATAGATGCAACCCTTGTTTCTCCAATAGATGTTTGCAGAGCCTTACAATCTATCTTGTAATATCCCATTTGTTTTTGAACTACAGACCATATCCTTACTCCTCATCCAGTGCAATGTGTTTGAAGCTCTTATTTTAAAATCCACTAGGAAAAATCCAGTTTTCTAATCCTTTTACAAAGTTTCTTCTTATCTGATCTGGTTATAATAAAGTCACTAATTTATATTTTTCCCTATCTTTTTCCCAAACAGAGCCCGGTAAAGTGAGCTGCAGAGTGTCAGTCTGACTGGCAAAGAGATTTGCAGTGTGCCGGGCTTTCCCTGCTGACCTGAGGAAACTTCATTAGGGCACAGAGGACCTTCTACAGAAGGTAAATAGATGCAACCCTTGTTTCTCCAATAGATGTTTGCAGAGCCTTACAATCTATCTTGTAATATCCCATTTGTTTTTGAACTACAGACCAAATCCTTACTCCTCATCCAGTGCAATGTGTTTGAAGCTCTTATTTTAAATCCACTAGGAAAAATCCCGTTTTCTAATCCTTTTACAAAGTTTCTTCTTATCTGATCTGGTTATAGTAAAGTCACTAATTTATATTTTTCCCTATCTTTTTCCCAAACAGAGCCCGGTAAAGTGAGCTGCAGAGTGTCAGTCTGACTGGCAAAGAGATTTGCAGTGTGCCGGGCTTTCCCTGCTGACCTGAGGAAACTTCATTAGGGCACAGAGGACCTTCTACAGAAGGTAAATAGATGCAACCCTTGTTTCTCCAATAGATGTTTGCAGAGCCTTACAATCTATCTTGTAATATCCCATTTGTTTTTGAACTACAGACCAAATCCTTACTCCTCATCCAGTGTAATGTGTTTGAAGCTCTTATTTTAAAATCCACTAGGAAAAATCCAGTTTTCTAATCCTTTTACCAAAGTTTCTTCTTATCTGATCTGGTTATAATAAAGTCACTAATTTATATTTTTCCCTATCTTTTTCCCAAACAGAGCCCGGTAAAGTGAGCTGCAGAGTGTCAGTCTGACTGGCAAAGAGATTTGCAGTGTGCCGGGCTTTCCCTGCTGACCTGAGGAAACTTCATTAGGGCACAGTGGACCTTCTACAGAAGGTAAATAGATGCAACCCTTGTTTCTCCAATAGATGTTTGCAGAGCCTTACAATCTATCTTGTAATATCCCATTTGTTTTTGAACTACAGACCATATCCTTACTCCTCATCCAGTGCAATGTGTTTGAAGCTCTTCTTTTTAAATCCACTAGGAAAAATCAGTCTTCTAATCCTTTTCCAAACTTTCTTCTCATATGATCTGGTTATAATAAAGTCACTAATTTATATTTTTCCCTATCTTTTTCCCAAACAGAGCCCGGTAAAGTGAGCTGCAGAGTGTCAGTCTGACTGGCAAAGAGATTTGCAGTGTGCCGGGCTTTCCCTGCTGACCTGAGGAAACTTCATTAGGGCACAGTGGACCTTCTACAGAAGGTAAATAGATGCAACCCTTGTTTCTCCAATAGATGTTTGCAGAGCCTTACAATCTATCTTGTAATATCCCATTTGTTTTTGAACTACAGACCAAATCCTTACTCCTCATCCAGTGTAATGTGTTTGAAGCTCTTATTTTAAAATCCACTAGGAAAAATCCAGTTTTCTAATCCTTTTACAAAGTTTCTTCTTATCTGATCTGGTTATAGTAAAGTCACTCATTTATATTTTTCCCTATCTTTTTCCCAAACAGAGCCCGGTAAAGTGAGCTGCAGAGTGTCAGTCTGACTGGCAAAGAGATTTGCAGTGTGCCGGGCTTTCCCTGCTGACCTGAGGAAACTTCATTAGGGCACAGAGGACCATCTAGAGAAGGTAAATAGATGCAACCCTTGTTTCTCCAATAGATGTTTGCAGAGCCTTACAATCTATCTTGTAATATCCCATTTGTTTTTGAACTACAGACCAAATCCTTACTCCTCATCCAGTGTAATGTGTTTGAAGCTCTTATTTTAAAATCCACTAGGAAAAATCCAGTTTTCTAATCCTTTTACAAAGTTTCTTCTTATCTGATCTGGGTATAGTAAAGTCACTAATTTATATTTTTCCCTATCTTTTTCCCAAACAGAGCCCGGTAAAGTGAGCTGCAGAGTGTCAGTCTGACTGGCAAAGAGATTTGCAGTGTGCCGGGCTTTCCCTGCTGACCTGAGGAAACTTCATTAGGGCACAGAGGACCTTCTACAGAAGGTAAATAGATGCAACCCTTGTTTCTCCAATAGATGTTTGCAGAGCCTTACAATCTATCTTGTAATATCCCATTTGTTTTTGAACTACAGACCATATCCTTACTCCTCATCCAGTGCAATGTGTTTGAAGCTCTTCTTTTAAATCCACTAGGAAAAATCACGTCTTCTAATCCTTTTCCAAACTTTCTTCTCATATGATCTGGTTATAATAAAGTCACTAATTTATATTTTTCCCTATCTTTTTCCCAAACAGAGCCCGGTAAAGTGAGCTGCAGAGTGTCAGTCTGACTGGCAAAGAGATTTGCAGTGTGCCGGGCTTTCCCTGCTGACCTGAGGAAACTTCATTAGGGCACAGTGGACCTTCTACAGAAGGTAAATAGATGCAACCCTTGTTTCTCCAATAGATGTTTGCAGAGCCTTACAATCTATCTTGTAATATCCCATTTGTTTTTGAACTACAGACCAAATCCTTACTCCTCATCCAGTGTAATGTGTTTGAAGCTCTTATTTTAAAATCCACTAGGAAAAATCCCGTTTTCTAATCCTTTTACAAAGTTTCTTCTTATCTGATCTGGGTTATAATAAAGTCACTCATTTATATTTTTCCCTATCTTTTTCCCAAACAGAGCCCGGTAAAGTGAGCTGCAGAGTGTCAGTCTGACTGGCAAAGAGATTTGCAGTGTGCCGGGCTTTCCCTGCTGACCTGAGGAAACTTCATTAGGGCACAGAGGACCATCTAGAGAAGGTAAATAGATGCAACCCTTGTTTCTCCAATAGATGTTTGCAGAGCCTTACAATCTATCTTGTAATATCCCATTTGTTTTTGAACTACAGACCAAATCCTTACTCCTCATCCAGTGTAATGTGTTTGAAGCTCTTATTTTAAAATCCACTAGGAAAAATCCAGTTTTCTAATCCTTTTACAAAGTTTCTTCTTATCTGATCTGGGTATAGTAAAGTCACTAATTTATATTTTTCCCTATCTTTTTCCCAAACAGAGCCCGGTAAAGTGAGCTGCAGAGTGTCAGTCTGACTGGCAAAGAGATTTGCAGTGTGCCGGGCTTTCCCTGCTGACCTGAGGAAACTTCATTAGGGCACAGAGGACCTTCTACAGAAGGTAAATAGATGCAACCCTTGTTTCTCCAATAGATGTTTGCAGAGCCTTACAATCTATCTTGTAATATCCCATTTGTTTTTGAACTACAGACCATATCCTTACTCCTCATCCAGTGCAATGTGTTTGAAGCTCTTATTTTAAAATCCACTAGGAAAAATCACGTTTCTAATCCTTTTCCAAAGTTTCTTCTCATATGATCTGGTTATAATAAAGTCACTAATTTATATTTTTCCCTATCTTTTTCCCAAACAGAGCCCGGTAAAGTGAGCTGCAGAGTGTCAGTCTGACTGGCAAAGAGATTTGCAGTGTGCCGGGCTTTCCCTGCTGACCTGAGGAAACTTCATTAGGGCACAGAGGACCTTCTACAGAAGGTAAATAGATGCAACCCTTGTTTCTCCAATAGATGTTTGCAGAGCCTTACAATCTATCTTGTAATATCCCATTTGTTTTTGAACTACAGACCAAATCCTTACTCCTCATCCAGTGTAATGTGTTTGAAGCTCTTATTTTAAAATCCACTAGGAAAAATCCCGTTTTCTAATCCTTTTACAAAGTTTCTTCTTATCTGATCTGGGTATAGTAAAGTCACTCATTTATATTTTTCCCTATCTTTTTCCCAAACAGAGCCCGGTAAAGTGAGCTGCAGAGTGTCAGTCTGACTGGCAAAGAGATTTGCAGTGTGCCGGGCTTTCCCTGCTGACCTGAGGAAACTTCATTAGGGCACAGAGGACCTTCTACAGAAGGTAAATAGATGCAACCCTTGTTTCTCCAATAGATGTTTGCAGAGCCTTACAATCTATCTTGTAATATCCCATTTGTTTTTGAACTACAGACCAAATCCTTACTCCTCATCCAGTGTAATGTGTTTGAAGCTCTTATTTTAAAATCCACTAGGAAAAATCCAGTTTTCTAATCCTTTTACAAAGTTTCTTCTTATCTGATCTGGTTATAGTAAAGTCACTAATTTATATTTTTCCCTATCTTTTTCCCAAACAGAGCCCGGTAAAGTGAGCTGCAGAGTGTCAGTCTGACTGGCAAAGAGATTTGCAGTGTGCCGGGCTTTCCCTGCTGACCTGAGGAAACTTCATTAGGGCACAGAGGACCTTCTACAGAAGGTAAATAGATGCAACCCTTGTTTCTCCAATAGATGTTTGCAGAGCCTTACAATCTATCTTGTAATATCCCATTTGTTTTTGAACTACAGACCATATCCTTACTCCTCATCCAGTGCAATGTGTTTGAAGCTCTTATTTTAAATCCACTAGGAAAAATCCACGTTTTCTAATCCTTTTACAAAGTTTCTTCTTATATGATCTGGTTATAATAAAGTCACTAATTTATATTTTTCCCTATCTTTTTCCCAAACAGAGCCCGGTAAAGTGAGCTGCAGAGTGTCAGTCTGACTGGCAAAGAGATTTGCAGTGTGCCGGGCTTTCCCTGCTGACCTGAGGAAACTTCATTAGGGCACAGAGGACCTTCTACAGAAGGTAAATAGATGCAACCCTTGTTTCTCCAATAGATGTTTGCAGAGCCTTACAATCTATCTTGTAATATCCCATTTGTTTTTGAACTACAGACCAAATCCTTACTCCTCATCCAGTGTAATGTGTTTGAAGCTCTTATTTTAAAATCCACTAGGAAAAATCCCGTTTTCTAATCCTTTTACAAAGTTTCTTCTTATCTGATCTGGTTATAATAAAGTCACTAATTTATATTTTTCCCTATCTTTTTCCCAAACAGAGCCCGGTAAAGTGAGCTGCAGAGTGTCAGTCTGACTGGCAAAGAGATTTGCAGTGTGCCGGGCTTTCCCTGCTGACCTGAGGAAACTTCATTAGGGCACAGAGGACCTTCTACAGAAGGTAAATAGATGCAACCCTTGTTTCTCCAATAGATGTTTGCAGAGCCTTACAATCTATCTTGTAATATCCCATTTGTTTTTGAACTACAGACCAAATCCTTACTCCTCATCCAGTGCAATGTGTTTGAAGCTCTTATTTTAAAATCCACTAGGAAAAATCCAGTTTTCTAATCCTTTTACAAAGTTTCTTCTTATCTGATCTGGGTATAGTAAAGTCACTAATTTATATTTTTCCCTATCTTTTTCCCAAACAGAGCCCGGTAAAGTGAGCTGCAGAGTGTCAGTCTGACTGGCAAAGAGATTTGCAGTGTGCCGGGCTTTCCCTGCTGACCTGAGGAAACTTCATTAGGGCACAGAGGACCATCTAGAGAAGGTAAATAGATGCAACCCTTGTTTCTCCAATAGATGTTTGCAGAGCCTTACAATCTATCTTGTAATATCCCATTTGTTTTTGAACTACAGACCAAATCCTTACTCCTCATCCAGTGCAATGTGTTTGAAGCTCTTATTTTAAAATCCACTAGGAAAAATCCAGTTTTCTAATCCTTTTACAAAGTTTCTTCTTATCTGATCTGGTTATAATAAAGTCACTAATTTATATTTTTCCCTATCTTTTTCCCAAACAGAGCCCGGTAAAGTGAGCTGCAGAGTGTCAGTCTGACTGGCAAAGAGATTTGCAGTGTGCCGGGCTTTCCCTGCTGACCTGAGGAAACTTCATTAGGGCACAGAGGACCTTCTACAGAAGGTAAATAGATGCAACCCTTGTTTCTCCAATAGATGTTTGCAGAGCCTTACAATCTATCTTGTAATATCCCATTTGTTTTTGAACTACAGACCAAATCCTTACTCCTCATCCAGTGTAATGTGTTTGAAGCTCTTATTTTAAAATCCACTAGGAAAAATCCAGTTTTCTAATCCTTTTACAAAGTTTCTTCTTATCTGATCTGGGTATAGTAAAGTCACTAATTTATATTTTTCCCTATCTTTTTCCCAAACAGAGCCCGGTAAAGTGAGCTGCAGAGTGTCAGTCTGACTGGCAAAGAGATTTGCAGTGTGCCGGGCTTTCCCTGCTGACCTGAGGAAACTTCATTAGGGCACAGAGGACCTTCTACAGAAGGTAAATAGATGCAACCCTTGTTTCTCCAATAGATGTTTGCAGAGCCTTACAATCTATCTTGTAATATCCCATTTGTTTTTGAACTACAGACCAAATCCTTACTCCTCATCCAGTGTAATGTGTTTGAAGCTCTTATTTTAAAATCCACTAGGAAAAATCCAGTTTTCTAATCCTTTTACAAAGTTTCTTCTTATCTGATCTGGTTATAGTAAAGTCACTAATTTATATTTTTCCCTATCTTTTTCCCAAACAGAGCCCGGTAAAGTGAGCTGCAGAGTGTCAGTCTGACTGGCAAAGAGATTTGCAGTGTGCCGGGCTTTCCCTGCTGACCTGAGGAAACTTCATTAGGGCACAGAGGACCTTCTAGAGAAGGTAAATAGATGCAACCCTTGTTTCTCCAATAGATGTTTGCAGAGCCTTACAATCTATCTTGTAATATCCCATTTGTTTTTGAACTACAGACCAAATCCTTACTCCTCATCCAGTGTAATGTGTTTGAAGCTCTTATTTTAAAATCCACTAGGAAAAATCCAGTTTTCTAATCCTTTTACAAAGTTTCTTCTTATCTGATCTGGGTATAGTAAAGTCACTAATTTATATTTTTCCCTATCTTTTTCCCAAACAGAGCCCGGTAAAGTGAGCTGCAGAGTGTCAGTCTGACTGGCAAAGAGATTTGCAGTGTGCCGGGCTTTCCCTGCTGACCTGAGGAAACTTCATTAGGGCACAGAGGACCTTCTACAGAAGGTAAATAGATGCAACCCTTGTTTCTCCAATAGATGTTTGCAGAGCCTTACAATCTATCTTGTAATATCCCATTTGTTTTTGAACTACAGACCATATCCTTACTCCTCATCCAGTGCAATGTGTTTGAAGCTCTTCTTTTTAAAATCCACTAGGAAAAATCCAGTTTTCTAATCCTTTTACAAAGTTTCTTCTTATCTGATCTGGTTATAGTAAAGTCACTAATTTATATTTTTCCCTATCTTTTTCCCAAACAGAGCCCGGTAAAGTGAGCTGCAGAGTGTCAGTCTGACTGGCAAAGAGATTTGCAGTGTGCCGGGCTTTCCCTGCTGACCTGAGGAAACTTCATTAGGGCACAGAGGACCATCTAGAGAAGGTAAATAGATGCAACCCTTGTTTCTCCAATAGATGTTTGCAGAGCCTTACAATCTATCTTGTAATATCCCATTTGTTTTTGAACTACAGACCAAATCCTTACTCCTCATCCAGTGCAATGTGTTTGAAGCTCTTATTTTAAAATCCACTAGGAAAAATCCCGTTTTCTAATCCTTTTACAAAGTTTCTTCTTATCTGATCTGGTTATAATAAAGTCACTAATTTATATTTTTCCCTATCTTTTTCCCAAACAGAGCCCGGTAAAGTGAGCTGCAGAGTGTCAGTCTGACTGGCAAAGAGATTTGCAGTGTGCCGGGCTTTCCCTGCTGACCTGAGGAAACTTCATTAGGGCACAGAGGACCTTCTACAGAAGGTAAATAGATGCAACCCTTGTTTCTCCAATAGATGTTTGCAGAGCCTTACAATCTATCTTGTAATATCCCATTTGTTTTTGAACTACAGACCAAATCCTTACTCCTCATCCAGTGTAATGTGTTTGAAGCTCTTATTTTAAAATCCACTAGGAAAAATCCAGTTTTCTAATCCTTTTACAAAGTTTCTTCTTATCTGATCTGGGTTATAGTAAAGTCACTAATTTATATTTTTCCCTATCTTTTTCCCAAACAGAGCCCGGTAAAGTGAGCTGCAGAGTGTCAGTCTGACTGGCAAAGAGATTTGCAGTGTGCCGGGCTTTCCCTGCTGACCTGAGGAAACTTCATTAGGGCACAGAGGACCTTCTACAGAAGGTAAATAGATGCAACCCTTGTTTCTCCAATAGATGTTTGCAGAGCCTTACAATCTATCTTGTAATATCCCATTTGTTTTTGAACTACAGACCAAATCCTTACTCCTCATCCAGTGTAATGTGTTTGAAGCTCTTATTTTAAAATCCACTAGGAAAAATCCAGTTTTCTAATCCTTTTACAAAGTTTCTTCTTATCTGATCTGGGTATAGTAAAGTCACTAATTTATATTTTTCCCTATCTTTTTCCCAAACAGAGCCCGGTAAAGTGAGCTGCAGAGTGTCAGTCTGACTGGCAAAGAGATTTGCAGTGTGCCGGGCTTTCCCTGCTGACCTGAGGAAACTTCATTAGGGCACAGAGGACCTTCTACAGAAGGTAAATAGATGCAACCCTTGTTTCTCCAATAGATGTTTGCAGAGCCTTACAATCTATCTTGTAATATCCCATTTGTTTTTGAACTACAGACCATATCCTTACTCCTCATCCAGTGCAATGTGTTTGAAGCTCTTCTTTTAAAATCCACTAGGAAAAATCACGTCTTCTAATCCTTTTCCAAACTTTCTTCTCATATGATCTGGTTATAATAAAGTCACTAATTTATATTTTTCCCTATCTTTTTCCCAAACAGAGCCCGGTAAAGTGAGCTGCAGAGTGTCAGTCTGACTGGCAAAGAGATTTGCAGTGTGCCGGGCTTTCCCTGCTGACCTGAGGAAACTTCATTAGGGCACAGAGGACCTTCTACAGAAGGTAAATAGATGCAACCCTTGTTTCTCCAATAGATGTTTGCAGAGCCTTACAATCTATCTTGTAATATCCCATTTGTTTTTGAACTACAGACCATATCCTTACTCCTCATCCAGTGCAATGTGTTTGAAGCTCTTCTTTTAAAATCCACTAGGAAAAATCCACGTTTTCTAATCCTTTTCCAAACTTTCTTCTTATCTGATCTGGTTATAATAAAGTCACTAATTTATATTTTTCCCTATCTTTTTCCCAAACAGAGCCCGGTAAAGTGAGCTGCAGAGTGTCAGTCTGACTGGCAAAGAGATTTGCAGTGTGCCGGGCTTTCCCTGCTGACCTGAGGAAACTTCATTAGGGCACAGAGGACCATCTAGAGAAGGTAAATAGATGCAACCCTTGTTTCTCCAATAGATGTTTGCAGAGCCTTACAATCTATCTTGTAATATCCCATTTGTTTTTGAACTACAGACCAAATCCTTACTCCTCATCCAGTGTAATGTGTTTGAAGCTCTTATTTTAAAATCCACTAGGAAAAATCCAGTTTTCTAATCCTTTTACAAAGTTTCTTCTTATCTGATCTGGGTATAGTAAAGTCACTAATTTATATTTTTCCCTATCTTTTTCCCAAACAGAGCCCGGTAAAGTGAGCTGCAGAGTGTCAGTCTGACTGGCAAAGAGATTTGCAGTGTGCCGGGCTTTCCCTGCTGACCTGAGGAAACTTCATTAGGGCACAGAGGACCTTCTACAGAAGGTAAATAGATGCAACCCTTGTTTCTCCAATAGATGTTTGCAGAGCCTTACAATCTATCTTGTAATATCCCATTTGTTTTTGAACTACAGACCATATCCTTACTCCTCATCCAGTGCAATGTGTTTGAAGCTCTTCTTTTTAAATCCACTAGGAAAAATCCAGTTTTCTAATCCTTTTACAAAGTTTCTTCTTATCTGATCTGGGTTATAATAAAGTCACTAATTTATATTTTTCCCTATCTTTTTCCCAAACAGAGCCCGGTAAAGTGAGCTGCAGAGTGTCAGTCTGACTGGCAAAGAGATTTGCAGTGTGCCGGGCTTTCCCTGCTGACCTGAGGAAACTTCATTAGGGCACAGTGGACCTTCTACAGAAGGTAAATAGATGCAACCCTTGTTTCTCCAATAGATGTTTGCAGAGCCTTACAATCTATCTTGTAATATCCCATTTGTTTTTGAACTACAGACCAAATCCTTACTCCTCATCCAGTGCAATGTGTTTGAAGCTCTTATTTTAAAATCCACTAGGAAAAATCCCGTTTTCTAATCCTTTTACAAAGTTTCTTCTTATCTGATCTGGTTATAATAAAGTCACTAATTTATATTTTTCCCTATCTTTTTCCCAAACAGAGCCCGGTAAAGTGAGCTGCAGAGTGTCAGTCTGACTGGCAAAGAGATTTGCAGTGTGCCGGGCTTTCCCTGCTGACCTGAGGAAACTTCATTAGGGCACAGAGGACCTTCTACAGAAGGTAAATAGATGCAACCCTTGTTTCTCCAATAGATGTTTGCAGAGCCTTACAATCTATCTTGTAATATCCCATTTGTTTTTGAACTACAGACCAAATCCTTACTCCTCATCCAGTGTAATGTGTTTGAAGCTCTTATTTTAAAATCCACTAGGAAAAATCCCGTTTTCTAATCCTTTTACAAAGTTTCTTCTTATCTGATCTGGTTATAATAAAGTCACTAATTTATATTTTTCCCTATCTTTTTCCCAAACAGAGCCCGGTAAAGTGAGCTGCAGAGTGTCAGTCTGACTGGCAAAGAGATTTGCAGTGTGCCGGGCTTTCCCTGCTGACCTGAGGAAACTTCATTAGGGCACAGAGGACCTTCTACAGAAGGTAAATAGATGCAACCCTTGTTTCTCCAATAGATGTTTGCAGAGCCTTACAATCTATCTTGTAATATCCCATTTGTTTTTGAACTACAGACCATATCCTTACTCCTCATCCAGTGCAATGTGTTTGAAGCTCTTCTTTTAAATCCACTAGGAAAAATCACGTCTTCTAATCCTTTTCCAAACTTTCTTCTCATATGATCTGGTTATAATAAAGTCACTAATTTATATTTTTCCCTATCTTTTTCCCAAACAGAGCCCGGTAAAGTGAGCTGCAGAGTGTCAGTCTGACTGGCAAAGAGATTTGCAGTGTGCCGGGCTTTCCCTGCTGACCTGAGGAAACTTCATTAGGGCACAGTGGACCTTCTACAGAAGGTAAATAGATGCAACCCTTGTTTCTCCAATAGATGTTTGCAGAGCCTTACAATCTATCTTGTAATATCCCATTTGTTTTTGAACTACAGACCAAATCCTTACTCCTCATCCAGTGTAATGTGTTTGAAGCTCTTATTTTAAAATCCACTAGGAAAAATCCCGTTTTCTAATCCTTTTACAAAGTTTCTTCTTATCTGATCTGGTATAGTAAAGTCACTAATTTATATTTTTCCCTATCTTTTTCCCAAACAGAGCCCGGTAAAGTGAGCTGCAGAGTGTCAGTCTGACTGGCAAAGAGATTTGCAGTGTGCCGGGCTTTCCCTGCTGACCTGAGGAAACTTCATTAGGGCACAGAGGACCATCTAGAGAAGGTAAATAGATGCAACCCTTGTTTCTCCAATAGATGTTTGCAGAGCCTTACAATCTATCTTGTAATATCCCATTTGTTTTTGAACTACAGACCAAATCCTTACTCCTCATCCAGTGCAATGTGTTTGAAGCTCTTATTTTAAAATCCACTAGGAAAAATCCAGTTTTCTAATCCTTTTACAAAGTTTCTTCTTATCTGATCTGGTTATAATAAAGTCACTAATTTATATTTTTCCCTATCTTTTTCCCAAACAGAGCCCGGTAAAGTGAGCTGCAGAGTGTCAGTCTGACTGGCAAAGAGATTTGCAGTGTGCCGGGCTTTCCCTGCTGACCTGAGGAAACTTCATTAGGGCACAGAGGACCTTCTAGAGAAGGTAAATAGATGCAACCCTTGTTTCTCCAATAGATGTTTGCAGAGCCTTACAATCTATCTTGTAATATCCCATTTGTTTTTGAACTACAGACCATATCCTTACTCCTCATCCAGTGCAATGTGTTTGAAGCTCTTATTTTAAAATCCACTAGGAAAAATCCACGTTTTCTAATCCTTTTACAAAGTTTCTTCTTATCTGATCTGGTTATAATAAAGTCACTAATTTATATTTTTCCCTATCTTTTTCCCAAACAGAGCCCGGTAAAGTGAGCTGCAGAGTGTCAGTCTGACTGGCAAAGAGATTTGCAGTGTGCCGGGCTTTCCCTGCTGACCTGAGGAAACTTCATTAGGGCACAGAGGACCTTCTACAGAAGGTAAATAGATGCAACCCTTGTTTCTCCAATAGATGTTTGCAGAGCCTTACAATCTATCTTGTAATATCCCATTTGTTTTTGAACTACAGACCAAATCCTTACTCCTCATCCAGTGTAATGTGTTTG
The DNA here is from genome assembly GCF_017654675.1 of Xenopus laevis. Lineage (NCBI taxonomy): Eukaryota > Metazoa > Chordata > Amphibia > Anura > Pipidae > Xenopus > Xenopus laevis. The sequence continues at coordinate 106,479,738 of NC_054379.1, forward strand.
AAGCTCTTATTTTAAAATCCACTAGGAAAAATCCCGTTTTCTAATCCTTTTACAAAGTTTCTTCTTAACTGATCTGGGTATAGTAAAGTCACTAATTTATATTTTTCCCTATCTTTTTCCCAAACAGAGCCCGGTAAAGTGAGCTGCAGAGTGTCAGTCTGACTGGCAAAGAGATTTGCAGTGTGCCGGGCTTTCCCTGCTGACCTGAGGAAACTTCATTAGGGCACAGAGGACCTTCTACAGAAGGTAAATAGATGCAACCCTTGTTTCTCCAATAGATGTTTGCAGAGCCTTACAATCTATCTTGTAATATCCCATTTGTTTTTGAACTACAGACCAAATCCTTACTCCTCATCCAGTGCAATGTGTTTGAAGCTCTTATTTTAAAATCCACTAGGAAAAATCCAGTTTTCTAATCCTTTTACCAAAGTTTCTTCTTATCTGATCTGGTTATAATAAAGTCACTAATTTATATTTTTCCCTATCTTTTTCCCAAACAGAGCCCGGTAAAGTGAGCTGCAGAGTGTCAGTCTGACTGGCAAAGAGATTTGCAGTGTGCCGGGCTTTCCCTGCTGACCTGAGGAAACTTCATTAGGGCACAGAGGACCTTCTACAGAAGGTAAATAGATGCAACCCTTGTTTCTCCAATAGATGTTTGCAGAGCCTTACAATCTATCTTGTAATATCCCATTTGTTTTTGAACTACAGACCATATCCTTACTCCTCATCCAGTGCAATGTGTTTGAAGCTCTTATTTTAAAATCCACTAGGAAAAATCCAGTTTCTAATCCTTTTACAAAGTTTCTTCTTATCTGATCTGGTTATAATAAAGTCACTAATTTATATTTTTCCCTATCTTTTTCCCAAACAGAGCCCGGTAAAGTGAGCTGCAGAGTGTCAGTCTGACTGGCAAAGAGATTTGCAGTGTGCCGGGCTTTCCCTGCTGACCTGAGGAAACTTCATTAGGGCACAGAGGACCTTCTACAGAAGGTAAATAGATGCAACCCTTGTTTCTCCAATAGATGTTTGCAGAGCCTTACAATCTATCTTGTAATATCCCATTTGTTTTTGAACTACAGACCAAATCCTTACTCCTCATCCAGTGTAATGTGTTTGAAGCTCTTATTTTAAAATCCACTAGGAAAAATCCAGTTTTCTAATCCTTTTACAAAGTTTCTTCTTATCTGATCTGGGTATAGTAAAGTCACTAATTTATATTTTTCCCTATCTTTTTCCCAAACAGAGCCCGGTAAAGTGAGCTGCAGAGTGTCAGTCTGACTGGCAAAGAGATTTGCAGTGTGCCGGGCTTTCCCTGCTGACCTGAGGAAACTTCATTAGGGCACAGAGGACCTTCTACAGAAGGTAAATAGATGCAACCCTTGTTTCTCCAATAGATGTTTGCAGAGCCTTACAATCTATCTTGTAATATCCCATTTGTTTTTGAACTACAGACCATATCCTTACTCCTCATCCAGTGCAATGTGTTTGAAGCTCTTCTTTTAAAATCCACTAGGAAAAATCACGTCTTCTAATCCTTTTCCAAACTTTCTTCTCATATGATCTGGTTATAATAAAGTCACTAATTTATATTTTTCCCTATCTTTTTCCCAAACAGAGCCCGGTAAAGTGAGCTGCAGAGTGTCAGTCTGACTGGCAAAGAGATTTGCAGTGTGCCGGGCTTTCCCTGCTGACCTGAGGAAACTTCATTAGGGCACAGTGGACCTTCTACAGAAGGTAAATAGATGCAACCCTTGTTTCTCCAATAGATGTTTGCAGAGCCTTACAATCTATCTTGTAATATCCCATTTGTTTTTGAACTACAGACCAAATCCTTACTCCTCATCCAGTGCAATGTGTTTGAAGCTCTTATTTTAAAATCCACTAGGAAAAATCCAGTTTTCTAATCCTTTTACAAAGTTTCTTCTTATCTGATCTGGTTATAATAAAGTCACTCATTTATATTTTTCCCTATCTTTTTCCCAAACAGAGCCCGGTAAAGTGAGCTGCAGAGTGTCAGTCTGACTGGCAAAGAGATTTGCAGTGTGCCGGGCTTTCCCTGCTGACCTGAGGAAACTTCATTAGGGCACAGAGGACCTTCTAGAGAAGGTAAATAGATGCAACCCTTGTTTCTCCAATAGATGTTTGCAGAGCCTTACAATCTATCTTGTAATATCCCATTTGTTTTTGAACTACAGACCAAATCCTTACTCCTCATCCAGTGCAATGTGTTTGAAGCTCTTATTTTAAAATCCACTAGGAAAAATCCAGTTTTCTAATCCTTTTCCAAACTTTCTTCTTATCTGATCTGGTTATAATAAAGTCACTAATTTATATTTTTCCCTATCTTTTTCCCAAACAGAGCCCGGTAAAGTGAGCTGCAGAGTGTCAGTCTGACTGGCAAAGAGATTTGCAGTGTGCCGGGCTTTCCCTGCTGACCTGAGGAAACTTCATTAGGGCACAGAGGACCTTCTACAGAAGGTAAATAGATGCAACCCTTGTTTCTCCAATAGATGTTTGCAGAGCCTTACAATCTATCTTGTAATATCCCATTTGTTTTTGAACTACAGACCATATCCTTACTCCTCATCCAGTGCAATGTGTTTGAAGCTCTTCTTTTAAAATCCACTAGGAAAAATCCAGTTTTCTAATCCTTTTCCAAACTTTCTTCTTATCTGATCTGGTTATAATAAAGTCACTAATTTATATTTTTCCCTATCTTTTTCCCAAACAGAGCCCGGTAAAGTGAGCTGCAGAGTGTCAGTCTGACTGGCAAAGAGATTTGCAGTGTGCCGGGCTTTCCCTGCTGACCTGAGGAAACTTCATTAGGGCACAGAGGACCTTCTACAGAAGGTAAATAGATGCAACCCTTGTTTCTCCAATAGATGTTTGCAGAGCCTTACAATCTATCTTGTAATATCCCATTTGTTTTTGAACTACAGACCAAATCCTTACTCCTCATCCAGTGTAATGTGTTTGAAGCTCTTATTTTAAAATCCACTAGGAAAAATCCAGTTTTCTAATCCTTTTACAAAGTTTCTTCTTATCTGATCTGGGTATAGTAAAGTCACTAATTTATATTTTTCCCTATCTTTTTCCCAAACAGAGCCCGGTAAAGTGAGCTGCAGAGTGTCAGTCTGACTGGCAAAGAGATTTGCAGTGTGCCGGGCTTTCCCTGCTGACCTGAGGAAACTTCATTAGGGCACAGAGGACCTTCTACAGAAGGTAAATAGATGCAACCCTTGTTTCTCCAATAGATGTTTGCAGAGCCTTACAATCTATCTTGTAATATCCCATTTGTTTTTGAACTACAGACCATATCCTTACTCCTCATCCAGTGCAATGTGTTTGAAGCTCTTATTTTAAAATCCACTAGGAAAAATCCCGTTTTCTAATCCTTTTACAAAGTTTCTTCTTATCTGATCTGGTTATAATAAAGTCACTAATTTATATTTTTCCCTATCTTTTTCCCAAACAGAGCCCGGTAAAGTGAGCTGCAGAGTGTCAGTCTGACTGGCAAAGAGATTTGCAGTGTGCCGGGCTTTCCCTGCTGACCTGAGGAAACTTCATTAGGGCACAGTGGACCTTCTACAGAAGGTAAATAGATGCAACCCTTGTTTCTCCAATAGATGTTTGCAGAGCCTTACAATCTATCTTGTAATATCCCATTTGTTTTTGAACTACAGACCAAATCCTTACTCCTCATCCAGTGCAATGTGTTTGAAGCTCTTATTTTAAAATCCACTAGGAAAAATCCAGTTTTCTAATCCTTTTACAAAGTTTCTTCTTATCTGATCTGGTTATAATAAAGTCACTAATTTATATTTTTCCCTATCTTTTTCCCAAACAGAGCCCGGTAAAGTGAGCTGCAGAGTGTCAGTCTGACTGGCAAAGAGATTTGCAGTGTGCCGGGCTTTCCCTGCTGACCTGAGGAAACTTCATTAGGGCACAGAGGACCTTCTACAGAAGGTAAATAGATGCAACCCTTGTTTCTCCAATAGATGTTTGCAGAGCCTTACAATCTATCTTGTAATATCCCATTTGTTTTTGAACTACAGACCAAATCCTTACTCCTCATCCAGTGTAATGTGTTTGAAGCTCTTATTTTAAAATCCACTAGGAAAAATCCAGTTTTCTAATCCTTTTACAAAGTTTCTTCTTATCTGATCTGGGTATAGTAAAGTCACTAATTTATATTTTTCCCTATCTTTTTCCCAAACAGAGCCCGGTAAAGTGAGCTGCAGAGTGTCAGTCTGACTGGCAAAGAGATTTGCAGTGTGCCGGGCTTTCCCTGCTGACCTGAGGAAACTTCATTAGGGCACAGAGGACCTTCTACAGAAGGTAAATAGATGCAACCCTTGTTTCTCCAATAGATGTTTGCAGAGCCTTACAATCTATCTTGTAATATCCCATTTGTTTTTGAACTACAGACCATATCCTTACTCCTCATCCAGTGCAATGTGTTTGAAGCTCTTATTTTAAAATCCACTAGGAAAAATCCCGTTTTCTAATCCTTTTACAAAGTTTCTTCTTATCTGATCTGGTTATAATAAAGTCACTAATTTATATTTTTCCCTATCTTTTTCCCAAACAGAGCCCGGTAAAGTGAGCTGCAGAGTGTCAGTCTGACTGGCAAAGAGATTTGCAGTGTGCCGGGCTTTCCCTGCTGACCTGAGGAAACTTCATTAGGGCACAGAGGACCTTCTACAGAAGGTAAATAGATGCAACCCTTGTTTCTCCAATAGATGTTTGCAGAGCCTTACAATCTATCTTGTAATATCCCATTTGTTTTTGAACTACAGACCAAATCCTTACTCCTCATCCAGTGCAATGTGTTTGAAGCTCTTATTTTAAAATCCACTAGGAAAAATCCCGTTTTCTAATCCTTTTACAAAGTTTCTTCTTATATGATCTGGTTATAATAAAGTCACTAATTTATATTTTTCCCTATCTTTTTCCCAAACAGAGCCCGGTAAAGTGAGCTGCAGAGTGTCAGTCTGACTGGCAAAGAGATTTGCAGTGTGCCGGGCTTTCCCTGCTGACCTGAGGAAACTTCATTAGGGCACAGAGGACCTTCTACAGAAGGTAAATAGATGCAACCCTTGTTTCTCCAATAGATGTTTGCAGAGCCTTACAATCTATCTTGTAATATCCCATTTGTTTTTGAACTACAGACCAAATCCTTACTCCTCATCCAGTGTAATGTGTTTGAAGCTCTTATTTTAAAATCCACTAGGAAAAATCCACGTTTTCTAATCCTTTTACAAAGTTTCTTCTTATCTGATCTGGGTATAGTAAAGTCACTAATTTATATTTTTCCCTATCTTTTTCCCAAACAGAGCCCGGTAAAGTGAGCTGCAGAGTGTCAGTCTGACTGGCAAAGAGATTTGCAGTGTGCCGGGCTTTCCCTGCTGACCTGAGGAAACTTCATTAGGGCACAGAGGACCATCTAGAGAAGGTAAATAGATGCAACCCTTGTTTCTCCAATAGATGTTTGCAGAGCCTTACAATCTATCTTGTAATATCCCATTTGTTTTTGAACTACAGACCATATCCTTACTCCTCATCCAGTGCAATGTGTTTGAAGCTCTTATTTTAAAATCCACTAGGAAAAATCCAGTTTTCTAATCCTTTTACAAAGTTTCTTCTTATCTGATCTGGGTATAGTAAAGTCACTAATTTATATTTTTCCCTATCTTTTTCCCAAACAGAGCCCGGTAAAGTGAGCTGCAGAGTGTCAGTCTGACTGGCAAAGAGATTTGCAGTGTGCCGGGCTTTCCCTGCTGACCTGAGGAAACTTCATTAGGGCACAGAGGACCTTCTACAGAAGGTAAATAGATGCAACCCTTGTTTCTCCAATAGATGTTTGCAGAGCCTTACAATCTATCTTGTAATATCCCATTTGTTTTTGAACTACAGACCATATCCTTACTCCTCATCCAGTGCAATGTGTTTGAAGCTCTTCTTTTAAATCCACTAGGAAAAATCACGTCTTCTAATCCTTTTCCAAACTTTCTTCTCATATGATCTGGTTATAATAAAGTCACTAATTTATATTTTTCCCTATCTTTTTCCCAAACAGAGCCCGGTAAAGTGAGCTGCAGAGTGTCAGTCTGACTGGCAAAGAGATTTGCAGTGTGCCGGGCTTTCCCTGCTGACCTGAGGAAACTTCATTAGGGCACAGTGGACCTTCTACAGAAGGTAAATAGATGCAACCCTTGTTTCTCCAATAGATGTTTGCAGAGCCTTACAATCTATCTTGTAATATCCCATTTGTTTTTGAACTACAGACCAAATCCTTACTCCTCATCCAGTGCAATGTGTTTGAAGCTCTTCTTTTAAAATCCACTAGGAAAAATCCCGTTTTCTAATCCTTTTACAAAGTTTCTTCTTATCTGATCTGGTTATAATAAAGTCACTAATTTATATTTTTCCCTATCTTTTTCCCAAACAGAGCCCGGTAAAGTGAGCTGCAGAGTGTCAGTCTGACTGGCAAAGAGATTTGCAGTGTGCCGGGCTTTCCCTGCTGACCTGAGGAAACTTCATTAGGGCACAGAGGACCTTCTACAGAAGGTAAATAGATGCAACCCTTGTTTCTCCAATAGATGTTTGCAGAGCCTTACAATCTATCTTGTAATATCCCATTTGTTTTTGAACTACAGACCAAATCCTTACTCCTCATCCAGTGTAATGTGTTTGAAGCTCTTATTTTAAAATCCACTAGGAAAAATCCAGTTTTCTAATCCTTTTACAAAGTTTCTTCTTATCTGATCTGGGTATAGTAAAGTCACTAATTTATATTTTTCCCTATCTTTTTCCCAAACAGAGCCCGGTAAAGTGAGCTGCAGAGTGTCAGTCTGACTGGCAAAGAGATTTGCAGTGTGCCGGGCTTTCCCTGCTGACCTGAGGAAACTTCATTAGGGCACAGAGGACCTTCTACAGAAGGTAAATAGATGCAACCCTTGTTTCTCCAATAGATGTTTGCAGAGCCTTACAATCTATCTTGTAATATCCCATTTGTTTTTGAACTACAGACCATATCCTTACTCCTCATCCAGTGCAATGTGTTTGAAGCTCTTCTTTTAAAATCCACTAGGAAAAATCACGTTTTCTAATCCTTTTCCAAACTTTCTTCTCATATGATCTGGTTATAATAAAGTCACTAATTTATATTTTTCCCTATCTTTTTCCCAAACAGAGCCCGGTAAAGTGAGCTGCAGAGTGTCAGTCTGACTGGCAAAGAGATTTGCAGTGTGCCGGGCTTTCCCTGCTGACCTGAGGAAACTTCATTAGGGCACAGAGGACCTTCTACAGAAGGTAAATAGATGCAACCCTTGTTTCTCCAATAGATGTTTGCAGAGCCTTACAATCTATCTTGTAATATCCCATTTGTTTTTGAACTACAGACCAAATCCTTACTCCTCATCCAGTGCAATGTGTTTGAAGCTCTTATTTTAAAATCCACTAGGAAAAATCCAGTTTTCTAATCCTTTTACAAAGTTTCTTCTTATCTGATCTGGTTATAGTAAAGTCACTAATTTATATTTTTCCCTATCTTTTTCCCAAACAGAGCCCGGTAAAGTGAGCTGCAGAGTGTCAGTCTGACTGGCAAAGAGATTTGCAGTGTGCCGGGCTTTCCCTGCTGACCTGAGGAAACTTCATTAGGGCACAGAGGACCTTCTACAGAAGGTAAATAGATGCAACCCTTGTTTCTCCAATAGATGTTTGCAGAGCCTTACAATCTATCTTGTAATATCCCATTTGTTTTTGAACTACAGACCATATCCTTACTCCTCATCCAGTGCAATGTGTTTGAAGCTCTTCTTTTAAATCCACTAGGAAAAATCCAGTTTTCTAATCCTTTTACAAAGTTTCTTCTTATCTGATCTGGTTATAATAAAGTCACTAATTTATATTTTTCCCTATCTTTTTCCCAAACAGAGCCCGGTAAAGTGAGCTGCAGAGTGTCAGTCTGACTGGCAAAGAGATTTGCAGTGTGCCGGGCTTTCCCTGCTGACCTGAGGAAACTTCATTAGGGCACAGAGGACCATCTACAGAAGGTAAATAGATGCAACCCTTGTTTCTCCAATAGATGTTTGCAGAGCCTTACAATCTATCTTGTAATATCCCATTTGTTTTTGAACTACAGACCATATCCTTACTCCTCATCCAGTGCAATGTGTTTGAAGCTCTTATTTTAAAATCCACTAGGAAAAATCCCGTTTTCTAATCCTTTTACAAAGTTTCTTCTTATCTGATCTGGTTATAATAAAGTCACTAATTTATATTTTTCCCTATCTTTTTCCCAAACAGAGCCCGGTAAAGTGAGCTGCAGAGTGTCAGTCTGACTGGCAAAGAGATTTGCAGTGTGCCGGGCTTTCCCTGCTGACCTGAGGAAACTTCATTAGGGCACAGAGGACCTTCTACAGAAGGTAAATAGATGCAACCCTTGTTTCTCCAATAGATGTTTGCAGAGCCTTACAATCTATCTTGTAATATCCCATTTGTTTTTGAACTACAGACCAAATCCTTACTCCTCATCCAGTGTAATGTGTTTGAAGCTCTTATTTTAAAATCCACTAGGAAAAATCCCGTTTTCTAATCCTTTTACAAAGTTTCTTCTTATCTGATCTGGGTATAGTAAAGTCACTAATTTATATTTTTCCCTATCTTTTTCCCAAACAGAGCCCGGTAAAGTGAGCTGCAGAGTGTCAGTCTGACTGGCAAAGAGATTTGCAGTGTGCCGGGCTTTCCCTGCTGACCTGAGGAAACTTCATTAGGGCACAGAGGACCTTCTAGAGAAGGTAAATAGATGCAACCCTTGTTTCTCCAATAGATGTTTGCAGAGCCTTACAATCTATCTTGTAATATCCCATTTGTTTTTGAACTACAGACCATATCCTTACTCCTCATCCAGTGCAATGTGTTTGAAGCTCTTATTTTAAAATCCACTAGGAAAAATCCAGTTTTCTAATCCTTTTACAAAGTTTCTTCTTATCTGATCTGGTTATAATAAAGTCACTAATTTATATTTTTCCCTATCTTTTTCCCAAACAGAGCCCGGTAAAGTGAGCTGCAGAGTGTCAGTCTGACTGGCAAAGAGATTTGCAGTGTGCCGGGCTTTCCCTGCTGACCTGAGGAAACTTCATTAGGGCACAGAGGACCTTCTACAGAAGGTAAATAGATGCAACCCTTGTTTCTCCAATAGATGTTTGCAGAGCCTTACAATCTATCTTGTAATATCCCATTTGTTTTTGAACTACAGACCATATCCTTACTCCTCATCCAGTGCAATGTGTTTGAAGCTCTTCTTTTTAAAATCCACTAGGAAAAATCCACGTCTTCTAATCCTTTTCCAAACTTTCTTCTCATCTGATCTGGTTATAATAAAGTCACTAATTTATATTTTTCCCTATCTTTTTCCCAAACAGAGCCCGGTAAAGTGAGCTGCAGAGTGTCAGTCTGACTGGCAAAGAGATTTGCAGTGTGCCGGGCTTTCCCTGCTGACCTGAGGAAACTTCATTAGGGCACAGAGGACCTTCTAGAGAAGGTAAATAGATGCAACCCTTGTTTCTCCAATAGATGTTTGCAGAGCCTTACAATCTATCTTGTAATATCCCATTTGTTTTTGAACTACAGACCAAATCCTTACTCCTCATCCAGTGTAATGTGTTTGAAGCTCTTATTTTAAAATCCACTAGGAAAAATCCAGTTTTCTAATCCTTTTACAAAGTTTCTTCTTATCTGATCTGGGTATAGTAAAGTCACTAATTTATATTTTTCCCTATCTTTTTCCCAAACAGAGCCCGGTAAAGTGAGCTGCAGAGTGTCAGTCTGACTGGCAAAGAGATTTGCAGTGTGCCGGGCTTTCCCTGCTGACCTGAGGAAACTTCATTAGGGCACAGAGGACCTTCTACAGAAGGTAAATAGATGCAACCCTTGTTTCTCCAATAGATGTTTGCAGAGCCTTACAATCTATCTTGTAATATCCCATTTGTTTTTGAACTACAGACCATATCCTTACTCCTCATCCAGTGCAATGTGTTTGAAGCTCTTCTTTTAAAATCCACTAGGAAAAATCCAGTTTTCTAATCCTTTTCCAAACTTTCTTCTTATCTGATCTGGTTATAGTAAAGTCACTAATTTATATTTTTCCCTATCTTTTTCCCAAACAGAGCCCGGTAAAGTGAGCTGCAGAGTGTCAGTCTGACTGGCAAAGAGATTTGCAGTGTGCCGGGCTTTCCCTGCTGACCTGAGGAAACTTCATTAGGGCACAGTGGACCTTCTACAGAAGGTAAATAGATGCAACCCTTGTTTCTCCAATAGATGTTTGCAGAGCCTTACAATCTATCTTGTAATATCCCATTTGTTTTTGAACTACAGACCATATCCTTACTCCTCATCCAGTGCAATGTGTTTGAAGCTCTTATTTTAAAATCCACTAGGAAAAATCCCAGTTTTCTAATCCTTTTACAAAGTTTCTTCTTATCTGATCTGGTTATAATAAAGTCACTAATTTATATTTTTCCCTATCTTTTTCCCAAACAGAGCCCGGTAAAGTGAGCTGCAGAGTGTCAGTCTGACTGGCAAAGAGATTTGCAGTGTGCCGGGCTTTCCCTGCTGACCTGAGGAAACTTCATTAGGGCACAGAGGACCTTCTACAGAAGGTAAATAGATGCAACCCTTGTTTCTCCAATAGATGTTTGCAGAGCCTTACAATCTATCTTGTAATATCCCATTTGTTTTTGAACTACAGACCATATCCTTACTCCTCATCCAGTGCAATGTGTTTGAAGCTCTTCTTTTAAAATCCACTAGGAAAAATCCAGTTTTCTAATCCTTTTACCAAAGTTTCTTCTTATCTGATCTGGTTATAATAAAGTCACTAATTTATATTTTTCCCTATCTTTTTCCCAAACAGAGCCCGGTAAAGTGAGCTGCAGAGTGTCAGTCTGACTGGCAAAGAGATTTGCAGTGTGCCGGGCTTTCCCTGCTGACCTGAGGAAACTTCATTAGGGCACAGAGGACCTTCTACAGAAGGTAAATAGATGCAACCCTTGTTTCTCCAATAGATGTTTGCAGAGCCTTACAATCTATCTTGTAATATCCCATTTGTTTTTGAACTACAGACCATATCCTTACTCCTCATCCAGTGCAATGTGTTTGAAGCTCTTCTTTTAAATCCACTAGGAAAAATCCACGTCTTCTAATCCTTTTACAAAGTTTCTTCTCATATGATCTGGTTATAATAAAGTCACTAATTTATATTTTTCCCTATCTTTTTCCCAAACAGAGCCCGGTAAAGTGAGCTGCAGAGTGTCAGTCTGACTGGCAAAGAGATTTGCAGTGTGCCGGGCTTTCCCTGCTGACCTGAGGAAACTTCATTAGGGCACAGAGGACCTTCTACAGAAGGTAAATAGATGCAACCCTTGTTTCTCCAATAGATGTTTGCAGAGCCTTACAATCTATCTTGTAATATCCCATTTGTTTTTGAACTACAGACCAAATCCTTACTCCTCATCCAGTGTAATGTGTTTGAAGCTCTTATTTTTAAAATCCACTAGGAAAAATCCCGTTTTCTAATCCTTTTACAAAGTTTCTTCTTATCTGATCTGGGTTATAGTAAAGTCACTAATTTATATTTTTCCCTATCTTTTTCCCAAACAGAGCCCGGTAAAGTGAGCTGCAGAGTGTCAGTCTGACTGGCAAAGAGATTTGCAGTGTGCCGGGCTTTCCCTGCTGACCTGAGGAAACTTCATTAGGGCACAGAGGACCTTCTACAGAAGGTAAATAGATGCAACCCTTGTTTCTCCAATAGATGTTTGCAGAGCCTTACAATCTATCTTGTAATATCCCATTTGTTTTTGAACTACAGACCATATCCTTACTCCTCATCCAGTGCAATGTGTTTGAAGCTCTTCTTTTAAAATCCACTAGGAAAAATCCAGTTTTCTAATCCTTTTACAAACTTTCTTCTTATCTGATCTGGTTATAATAAAGTCACTAATTTATATTTTTCCCTATCTTTTTCCCAAACAGAGCCCGGTAAAGTGAGCTGCAGAGTGTCAGTCTGACTGGCAAAGAGATTTGCAGTGTGCCGGGCTTTCCCTGCTGACCTGAGGAAACTTCATTAGGGCACAGTGGACCTTCTACAGAAGGTAAATAGATGCAACCCTTGTTTCTCCAATAGATGTTTGCAGAGCCTTACAATCTATCTTGTAATATCCCATTTGTTTTTGAACTACAGACCAAATCCTTACTCCTCATCCAGTGCAATGTGTTTGAAGCTCTTATTTTAAAATCCACTAGGAAAAATCCAGTTTTCTAATCCTTTTACAAAGTTTCTTCTTATCTGATCTGGGTATAGTAAAGTCACTAATTTATATTTTTCCCTATCTTTTTCCCAAACAGAGCCCGGTAAAGTGAGCTGCAGAGTGTCAGTCTGACTGGCAAAGAGATTTGCAGTGTGCCGGGCTTTCCCTGCTGACCTGAGGAAACTTCATTAGGGCACAGAGGACCTTCTACAGAAGGTAAATAGATGCAACCCTTGTTTCTCCAATAGATGTTTGCAGAGCCTTACAATCTATCTTGTAATATCCCATTTGTTTTTGAACTACAGACCAAATCCTTACTCCTCATCCAGTGCAATGTGTTTGAAGCTCTTATTTTAAAATCCACTAGGAAAAATCCAGTTTTCTAATCCTTTTACAAAGTTTCTTCTTATCTGATCTGGGTTATAGTAAAGTCACTAATTTATATTTTTCCCTATCTTTTTCCCAAACAGAGCCCGGTAAAGTGAGCTGCAGAGTGTCAGTCTGACTGGCAAAGAGATTTGCAGTGTGCCGGGCTTTCCCTGCTGACCTGAGGAAACTTCATTAGGGCACAGAGGACCTTCTACAGAAGGTAAATAGATGCAACCCTTGTTTCTCCAATAGATGTTTGCAGAGCCTTACAATCTATCTTGTAATATCCCATTTGTTTTTGAACTACAGACCAAATCCTTACTCCTCATCCAGTGTAATGTGTTTGAAGCTCTTATTTTAAAATCCACTAGGAAAAATCCAGTTTTCTAATCCTTTTACAAAGTTTCTTCTTATCTGATCTGGGTTATAGTAAAGTCACTAATTTATATTTTTCCCTATCTTTTTCCCAAACAGAGCCCGGTAAAGTGAGCTGCAGAGTGTCAGTCTGACTGGCAAAGAGATTTGCAGTGTGCCGGGCTTTCCCTGCTGACCTGAGGAAACTTCATTAGGGCACAGTGGACCTTCTACAGAAGGTAAATAGATGCAACCCTTGTTTCTCCAATAGATGTTTGCAGAGCCTTACAATCTATCTTGTAATATCCCATTTGTTTTTGAACTACAGACCATATCCTTACTCCTCATCCAGTGCAATGTGTTTGAAGCTCTTATTTTAAAATCCACTAGGAAAAATCACGTTTTCTAATCCTTTTACAAAGTTTCTTCTTATCTGATCTGGTTATAATAAAGTCACTAATTTATATTTTTCCCTATCTTTTTCCCAAACAGAGCCCGGTAAAGTGAGCTGCAGAGTGTCAGTCTGACTGGCAAAGAGATTTGCAGTGTGCCGGGCTTTCCCTGCTGACCTGAGGAAACTTCATTAGGGCACAGAGGACCTTCTACAGAAGGTAAATAGATGCAACCCTTGTTTCTCCAATAGATGTTTGCAGAGCCTTACAATCTATCTTGTAATATCCCATTTGTTTTTGAACTACAGACCAAATCCTTACTCCTCATCCAGTGCAATGTGTTTGAAGCTCTTCTTTTAAAATCCACTAGGAAAAATCCACGTTTCTAATCCTTTTCCAAACTTTCTTCTTATATGATCTGGTTATAATAAAGTCACTAATTTATATTTTTCCCTATCTTTTTCCCAAACAGAGCCCGGTAAAGTGAGCTGCAGAGTGTCAGTCTGACTGGCAAAGAGATTTGCAGTGTGCCGGGCTTTCCCTGCTGACCTGAGGAAACTTCATTAGGGCACAGAGGACCTTCTACAGAAGGTAAATAGATGCAACCCTTGTTTCTCCAATAGATGTTTGCAGAGCCTTACAATCTATCTTGTAATATCCCATTTGTTTTTGAACTACAGACCATATCCTTACTCCTCATCCAGTGCAATGTGTTTGAAGCTCTTCTTTTAAAATCCACTAGGAAAAATCACGTCTTCTAATCCTTTTCCAAACTTTCTTCTCATATGATCTGGTTATAATAAAGTCACTAATTTATATTTTTCCCTATCTTTTTCCCAAACAGAGCCCGGTAAAGTGAGCTGCAGAGTGTCAGTCTGACTGGCAAAGAGATTTGCAGTGTGCCGGGCTTTCCCTGCTGACCTGAGGAAACTTCATTAGGGCACAGAGGACCTTCTAGAGAAGGTAAATAGATGCAACCCTTGTTTCTCCAATAGATGTTTGCAGAGCCTTACAATCTATCTTGTAATATCCCATTTGTTTTTGAACTACAGACCAAATCCTTACTCCTCATCCAGTGTAATGTGTTTGAAGCTCTTATTTTAAAATCCACTAGGAAAAATCCAGTTTTCTAATCCTTTTACAAAGTTTCTTCTTATCTGATCTGGGTATAGTAAAGTCACTAATTTATATTTTTCCCTATCTTTTTCCCAAACAGAGCCCGGTAAAGTGAGCTGCAGAGTGTCAGTCTGACTGGCAAAGAGATTTGCAGTGTGCCGGGCTTTCCCTGCTGACCTGAGGAAACTTCATTAGGGCACAGAGGACCATCTAGAGAAGGTAAATAGATGCAACCCTTGTTTCTCCAATAGATGTTTGCAGAGCCTTACAATCTATCTTGTAATATCCCATTTGTTTTTGAACTACAGACCAAATCCTTACTCCTCATCCAGTGTAATGTGTTTGAAGCTCTTATTTTAAAATCCACTAGGAAAAATCCAGTTTTCTAATCCTTTTACAAAGTTTCTTCTTATCTGATCTGGGTATAGTAAAGTCACTAATTTATATTTTTCCCTATCTTTTTCCCAAACAGAGCCCGGTAAAGTGAGCTGCAGAGTGTCAGTCTGACTGGCAAAGAGATTTGCAGTGTGCCGGGCTTTCCCTGCTGACCTGAGGAAACTTCATTAGGGCACAGAGGACCTTCTACAGAAGGTAAATAGATGCAACCCTTGTTTCTCCAATAGATGTTTGCAGAGCCTTACAATCTATCTTGTAATATCCATTTGTTTTTGAACTACAGACCAAATCCTTACTCCTCATCCAGTGCAATGTGTTTGAAGCTCTTCTTTTAAAATCCACTAGGAAAAATCCAGTTTTCTAATCCTTTTACAAAGTTTCTTCTTATCTGATCTGGGTTATAATAAAGTCACTAATTTATATTTTTCCCTATCTTTTTCCCAAACAGAGCCCGGTAAAGTGAGCTGCAGAGTGTCAGTCTGACTGGCAAAGAGATTTGCAGTGTGCCGGGCTTTCCCTGCTGACCTGAGGAAACTTCATTAGGGCACAGAGGACCTTCTACAGAAGGTAAATAGATGCAACCCTTGTTTCTCCAATAGATGTTTGCAGAGCCTTACAATCTATCTTGTAATATCCCATTTGTTTTGAACTACAGACCAAATCCTTACTCCTCATCCAGTGCAATGTGTTTGAAGCTCTTATTTTAAAATCCACTAGGAAAAATCCAGTTTTCTAATCCTTTTACAAAGTTTCTTCTTATCTGATCTGGTTATAATAAAGTCACTAATTTATATTTTTCCCTATCTTTTTCCCAAACAGAGCCCGGTAAAGTGAGCTGCAGAGTGTCAGTCTGACTGGCAAAGAGATTTGCAGTGTGCCGGGCTTTCCCTGCTGACCTGAGGAAACTTCATTAGGGCACAGAGGACCTTCTACAGAAGGTAAATAGATGCAACCCTTGTTTCTCCAATAGATGTTTGCAGAGCCTTACAATCTATCTTGTAATATCCCATTTGTTTTTGAACTACAGACCAAATCCTTACTCCTCATCCAGTGCAATGTGTTTGAAGCTCTTATTTTAAAATCCACTAGGAAAAATCCAGTTTTCTAATCCTTTTACAAAGTTTCTTCTTATCTGATCTGGTTATAATAAAGTCACTAATTTATATTTTTCCCTATCTTTTTCCCAAACAGAGCCCGGTAAAGTGAGCTGCAGAGTGTCAGTCTGACTGGCAAAGAGATTTGCAGTGTGCCGGGCTTTCCCTGCTGACCTGAGGAAACTTCATTAGGGCACAGTGGACCTTCTACAGAAGGTAAATAGATGCAACCCTTGTTTCTCCAATAGATGTTTGCAGAGCCTTACAATCTATCTTGTAATATCCCATTTGTTTTTGAACTACAGACCATATCCTTACTCCTCATCCAGTGCAATGTGTTTGAAGCTCTTCTTTTAAAATCCACTAGGAAAAATCCAGTTTTCTAATCCTTTTCCAAACTTTCTTCTCATATGATCTGGTATAATAAAGTCACTAATTTATATTTTTCCCTATCTTTTTCCCAAACAGAGCCCGGTAAAGTGAGCTGCAGAGTGTCAGTCTGACTGGCAAAGAGATTTGCAGTGTGCCGGGCTTTCCCTGCTGACCTGAGGAAACTTCATTAGGGCACAGTGGACCTTCTAGAGAAGGTAAATAGATGCAACCCTTGTTTCTCCAATAGATGTTTGCAGAGCCTTACAATCTATCTTGTAATATCCCATTTGTTTTTGAACTACAGACCATATCCTTACTCCTCATCCAGTGCAATGTGTTTGAAGCTCTTATTTTAAAATCCACTAGGAAAAATCCCGTTTTCTAATCCTTTTACAAAGTTTCTTCTTATCTGATCTGGTTATAGTAAAGTCACTCATTTATATTTTTCCCTATCTTTTTCCCAAACAGAGCCCGGTAAAGTGAGCTGCAGAGTGTCAGTCTGACTGGCAAAGAGATTTGCAGTGTGCCGGGCTTTCCCTGCTGACCTGAGGAAACTTCATTAGGGCACAGAGGACCTTCTACAGAAGGTAAATAGATGCAACCCTTGTTTCTCCAATAGATGTTTGCAGAGCCTTACAATCTATCTTGTAATATCCCATTTGTTTTTGAACTACAGACCATATCCTTACTCCTCATCCAGTGCAATGTGTTTGAAGCTCTTATTTTAAAATCCACTAGGAAAAATCCAGTTTCTAATCCTTTTACCAAAGTTTCTTCTTATTGATCTGGTTATAATAAAGTCACTAATTTATATTTTTCCCTATCTTTTTCCCAAACAGAGCCCGGTAAAGTGAGCTGCAGAGTGTCAGTCTGACTGGCAAAGAGATTTGCAGTGTGCCGGGCTTTCCCTGCTGACCTGAGGAAACTTCATTAGGGCACAGTGGACCTTCTACAGAAGGTAAATAGATGCAACCCTTGTTTCTCCAATAGATGTTTGCAGAGCCTTACAATCTATCTTGTAATATCCCATTTGTTTTTGAACTACAGACCAAATCCTTACTCCTCATCCAGTGTAATGTGTTTGAAGCTCTTATTTTAAAATCCACTAGGAAAAATCCCGTTTTCTAATCCTTTTACAAAGTTTCTTCTTATCTGATCTGGGTTATAGTAAAGTCACTAATTTATATTTTTCCCTATCTTTTTCCCAAACAGAGCCCGGTAAAGTGAGCTGCAGAGTGTCAGTCTGACTGGCAAAGAGATTTGCAGTGTGCCGGGCTTTCCCTGCTGACCTGAGGAAACTTCATTAGGGCACAGAGGACCTTCTAGAGAAGGTAAATAGATGCAACCCTTGTTTCTCCAATAGATGTTTGCAGAGCCTTACAATCTATCTTGTAATATCCATTTGTTTTTGAACTACAGACCAAATCCTTACTCCTCATCCAGTGCAATGTGTTTGAAGCTCTTATTTTAAAATCCACTAGGAAAAATCCGTTTTCTAATCCTTTTCCAAACTTTCTTCTTATTGATCTGGTTATAATAAAGTCACTAATTTATATTTTTCCCTATCTTTTTCCCAAACAGAGCCCGGTAAAGTGAGCTGCAGAGTGTCAGTCTGACTGGCAAAGAGATTTGCAGTGTGCCGGGCTTTCCCTGCTGACCTGAGGAAACTTCATTAGGGCACAGTGGACCTTCTACAGAAGGTAAATAGATGCAACCCTTGTTTCTCCAATAGATGTTTGCAGAGCCTTACAATCTATCTTGTAATATCCCATTTGTTTTTGAACTACAGACCATATCCTTACTCCTCATCCAGTGCAATGTGTTTGAAGCTCTTATTTTTAAAATCCACTAGGAAAAATCCCGTTTTCTAATCCTTTTACAAAGTTTCTTCTTATCTGATCTGGGTATAGTAAAGTCACTAATTTATATTTTTCCCTATCTTTTTCCCAAACAGAGCCCGGTAAAGTGAGCTGCAGAGTGTCAGTCTGACTGGCAAAGAGATTTGCAGTGTGCCGGGCTTTCCCTGCTGACCTGAGGAAACTTCATTAGGGCACAGTGGACCTTCTACAGAAGGTAAATAGATGCAACCCTTGTTTCTCCAATAGATGTTTGCAGAGCCTTACAATCTATCTTGTAATATCCCATTTGTTTTTGAACTACAGACCATATCCTTACTCCTCATCCAGTGCAATGTGTTTGAAGCTCTTCTTTTAAAATCCACTAGGAAAAATCCAGTTTTCTAATCCTTTTCCAAACTTTCTTCTTATTGATCTGGTTATAGTAAAGTCACTAATTTATATTTTTCCCTATCTTTTTCCCAAACAGAGCCCGGTAAAGTGAGCTGCAGAGTGTCAGTCTGACTGGCAAAGAGATTTGCAGTGTGCCGGGCTTTCCCTGCTGACCTGAGGAAACTTCATTAGGGCACAGTGGACCTTCTACAGAAGGTAAATAGATGCAACCCTTGTTTCTCCAATAGATGTTTGCAGAGCCTTACAATCTATCTTGTAATATCCCATTTGTTTTTGAACTACAGACCATATCCTTACTCCTCATCCAGTGCAATGTGTTTGAAGCTCTTTTTTAAAATCCACTAGGAAAAATCCAGTTTTCTAATCCTTTTACAAAGTTTCTTCTTATCTGATCTGGGTATAGTAAAGTCACTAATTTATATTTTTCCCTATCTTTTTCCCAAACAGAGCCCGGTAAAGTGAGCTGCAGAGTGTCAGTCTGACTGGCAAAGAGATTTGCAGTGTGCCGGGCTTTCCCTGCTGACCTGAGGAAACTTCATTAGGGCACAGTGGACCTTCTACAGAAGGTAAATAGATGCAACCCTTGTTTCTCCAATAGATGTTTGCAGAGCCTTACAATCTATCTTGTAATATCCCATTTGTTTTTGAACTACAGACCATATCCTTACTCCTCATCCAGTGCAATGTGTTTGAAGCTCTTCTTTTAAAATCCACTAGGAAAAATCCAGTTTCTAATCCTTTTCCAAACTTTCTTCTCATATGATCTGGTTATAATAAAGTCACTAATTTATATTTTTCCCTATCTTTTTCCCAAACAGAGCCCGGTAAAGTGAGCTGCAGAGTGTCAGTCTGACTGGCAAAGAGATTTGCAGTGTGCCGGGCTTTCCCTGCTGACCTGAGGAAACTTCATTAGGGCACAGTGGACCTTCTACAGAAGGTAAATAGATGCAACCCTTGTTTCTCCAATAGATGTTTGCAGAGCCTTACAATCTATCTTGTAATATCCCATTTGTTTTTGAACTACAGACCAAATCCTTACTCCTCATCCAGTGTAATGTGTTTGAAGCTCTTATTTTAAAATCCACTAGGAAAAATCCAGTTTTCTAATCCTTTTACAAAGTTTCTTCTTATCTGATCTGGTTATAGTAAAGTCACTAATTTATATTTTTCCCTATCTTTTTCCCAAACAGAGCCCGGTAAAGTGAGCTGCAGAGTGTCAGTCTGACTGGCAAAGAGATTTGCAGTGTGCCGGGCTTTCCCTGCTGACCTGAGGAAACTTCATTAGGGCACAGTGGACCTTCTACAGAAGGTAAATAGATGCAACCCTTGTTTCTCCAATAGATGTTTGCAGAGCCTTACAATCTATCTTGTAATATCCCATTTGTTTTTGAACTACAGACCAAATCCTTACTCCTCATCCAGTGTAATGTGTTTGAAGCTCTTATTTTAAAATCCACTAGGAAAAATCCAGTTTTCTAATCCTTTTACAAAGTTTCTTCTTATCTGATCTGGTTATAATAAAGTCACTAATTTATATTTTTCCCTATCTTTTTCCCAAACAGAGCCCGGTAAAGTGAGCTGCAGAGTGTCAGTCTGACTGGCAAAGAGATTTGCAGTGTGCCGGGCTTTCCCTGCTGACCTGAGGAAACTTCATTAGGGCACAGAGGACCTTCTACAGAAGGTAAATAGATGCAACCCTTGTTTCTCCAATAGATGTTTGCAGAGCCTTACAATCTATCTTGTAATATCCCATTTGTTTTTGAACTACAGACCATATCCTTACTCCTCATCCAGTGCAATGTGTTTGAAGCTCTTCTTTTAAAATCCACTAGGAAAAATCCAGTTTTCTAATCCTTTTCCAAACTTTCTTCTTATTGATCTGGTTATAATAAAGTCACTAATTTATATTTTTCCCTATCTTTTTCCCAAACAGAGCCCGGTAAAGTGAGCTGCAGAGTGTCAGTCTGACTGGCAAAGAGATTTGCAGTGTGCCGGGCTTTCCCTGCTGACCTGAGGAAACTTCATTAGGGCACAGTGGACCTTCTACAGAAGGTAAATAGATGCAACCCTTGTTTCTCCAATAGATGTTTGCAGAGCCTTACAATCTATCTTGTAATATCCCATTTGTTTTTGAACTACAGACCATATCCTTACTCCTCATCCAGTGCAATGTGTTTGAAGCTCTTTTTTTAAAATCCACTAGGAAAAATCCAGTTTTCTAATCCTTTTACAAAGTTTCTTCTTATCTGATCTGGGTATAGTAAAGTCACTAATTTATATTTTTCCCTATCTTTTTCCCAAACAGAGCCCGGTAAAGTGAGCTGCAGAGTGTCAGTCTGACTGGCAAAGAGATTTGCAGTGTGCCGGGCTTTCCCTGCTGACCTGAGGAAACTTCATTAGGGCACAGTGGACCTTCTACAGAAGGTAAATAGATGCAACCCTTGTTTCTCCAATAGATGTTTGCAGAGCCTTACAATCTATCTTGTAATATCCCATTTGTTTTTGAACTACAGACCATATCCTTACTCCTCATCCAGTGCAATGTGTTTGAAGCTCTTCTTTTAAAATCCACTAGGAAAAATCACGTTTTCTAATCCTTTTCCAAACTTTCTTCTCATATGATCTGGTTATAGTAAAGTCACTAATTTATATTTTTCCCTATCTTTTTCCCAAACAGAGCCCGGTAAAGTGAGCTGCAGAGTGTCAGTCTGACTGGCAAAGAGATTTGCAGTGTGCCGGGCTTTCCCTGCTGACCTGAGGAAACTTCATTAGGGCACAGTGGACCTTCTACAGAAGGTAAATAGATGCAACCCTTGTTTCTCCAATAGATGTTTGCAGATCCTTACAATCTATCTTGTAATATCCCATTTGTTTTTGAACCTCAGACCAAATCCTTACTCCTCATCCAGTGCAATGTGTTTGAAGCTCTTCTTTTAAAATCCTACTAGGAAAAATCCCGTTTTCTAATCCTTTTCCAAAGTTTCTTCTTATTTGATCTGGTTATAATAAAGTCACTAATTTATATTTTTCCCTATCTTTTTCCCAAACAGAGCCCGGTAAAGTGAGCTGCAGGAGTGTCAGTCTGACTGGCAAAGAGATTTGCAGTGTGCCGGGCTTTCCCTGCTGACCTGAGGAAACTTCATTAGGGCACAGTGGACCTTCTAGAGAAGGTAAATAGATGCAACCCTTGTTTCTCAAATAATTAGCAGAGCATTATCTTCTCTATTTAAAACCCCAGTTGTTTTTAGACTAAAGGCCATCACTTTACCCTCATCCAGTGCAATGTTTTTCTTTTAAAATCCTACTATCTAAAGCATGCCTTCTTATCCTTCTCCGAACTTTCTTCTTCCCAAATTAATTTTTTCTCTCTAATCCTTTCTAAACAGAACCTGGTAAAGTGAGCTGCAGAGTTTCATTCTGACTGGCAATGAGATCTGCTTTGCCTCCTGAAGTGAAGACTGGTGAAAGTGTTATTCGCCTTTAAATTAACTTTCAGTATGTTTTAGAATGGCTGTTTCTAAGCATATTTTCATTTGGTGTTCATTGTTTATTTTCTGTAGTTTTTGGATTATTTGCCTTTTCTTACTTTTTACAACTTTCAAATGGTGGTCACTGACCCCATATAAAATAATACAAATGCTCTGTGAAGCTACAACTTTATTATTATTGCTACATGTTTCTATTGAGACTTAAATATGAATAGGAGAGATGAGTAATAAGAAGTATCAATAACAAAACATTTATAACCTTACAGAGCATTTGTTTTCACATGGGGTCAGTGCAGTGGTGTAGCTACCGGGGGAGCAGGAGGTGCAGTTATACCATTGGCTGTTCCCCCTCGGGGCTCCACTGACTTTTTTTTTTAGGTTTTTTTACCATTTTTCTTTTGCATTTTTCTTTGTGCTGGCTGGGGGTCAGATCCACTTCGCACCACCAACCCCCAGCCGTTGAAGTGGAAGTGGCCCGGCAAGGGAAAGGAAGCCCTGCCTTCTGCACTCTGTGTCTGCAGAAACAGGAGGCCCAGAAGAGAATCAGAGCATCGCATTGACGCACACATCCATCCTGATAACCCTTCACTTCCCAGGTCTCACCTGCAAAGGTGATAAGTATTTGGGACCAAAAATTGCAAAAAATGGGACTATAGGATAGCAGGTATAGTAGGGAGAGGTGGTGTCTATAGTAACAGTGGGATAATAGTCTCTGGGAAGGACTGGGACTACTGGATAGCAGGTTATAGTAGGGCGAGATGGGCCCTAGTAAACAGTGGGTATAATATCCTCTGGGAAGGGAGTGTGACTGTGGCGATAGAGGTTATGAGTAGGGAAGGAGGTTGCCTATGTAACAGTGGATAATAGGTCTTCTGGGAAAGGGAGTGTGACTTGTGGGGATAGCAGGTATAGTAGGAGAGATTGGTGCCTATAGTAGCAGTGGAATTAGTCTCTGGAAGGGAAGTAGACTGTGGTGATTAGCAGGTATAGTAGGAAGATGGCGGCCTATGAGTAACGATGGGATAATTAGTCTCTGGAAGGGAAGTGTGGACTGTGGATAGAGTATAGTAGGGAGAGATGGCGCCTATAGTAACGATGGGATTAATAGTCTCTGGAAGGAAGTTGTGACTTGGGATAGCAGGTATAGTTAGGGAGGAGATGGGTCCTATAGTTAGCAGTGGATTAATAGTCTCTGGAAGGGAGTGTGGACTGTGGTATAGCAGGTATAGTAGGGAAAGATTGAACAGGAGACCCAGCGGTTCACTTGCACTCACTAGCGCTCCCCCGGATCGGCTGTTCACTTCTCGGACTTTGAGTTGGTATAAACCTCTCTGGCCCTGATTGGTCAAACCACTGTTTCGCAGCTGAAGCAGTGCCGTTGACATGGCTGTCCCTATTCAGTGCATCTATGTTGAAGGCACATGACTCCTCTGAACAATGCTACGCTAATCCTCGCCCTACTACTTGTTCTCCCAACCCAGTAATGCTGTATTCCAGCCCAATGCATGGGGGGGTGGGGGGGCCAGTTTTAAATTTATGTGCCAGGGCCCTTAGGGGTCTAGTTACGCCACAGGGTCAGCAACCCCCATTGGAAAGAGTCAGAAGAAGATGGCAAATCATTCAAAAACTATATAAAAAAATGAAGGCCAATTGAAAAGTTGCTTAGGGGGAGGGGGTGGAGGGGGTCTGGCTGCATGTCTTGCACCAGGGCCCACCCCCTCTAGTTATATTACTGTATAGGATAGATAGAGATGTAATACAATGTAACATGATTTTTGAATCCCCCCTCCCTTCTTGTCTTCTGTACCCCCACCATGTTTATAAGAAATCTGAAAATAAAGAATGTTAGAAAAAAAATACATTACTATAATCCTTATTTATCAATTAGTTATATGCTCTTGTTAAATTAAAGACATATTAGTAGAGAGTTGTGAATGTGCAAGTTTGTTCCAACTGTAATATATAGCAGGGTCCCCAACTTTGTTTTCCCATGAGCTACATTCAAAAGTAAAGAGAGTCGGGGAGCAGCAAAAGTATGAAAATAGTTCCATGGTGGTGCCAGAAAGGTCTATGATTGCCTATTTGGTAGCATCTATGTGGACTGGCAGCTACAAGAGGCTCTGCTTTGCAGTACACCTGGTTTTTATACAACCAAAACTTGCCTCCAAGCCAAGGATTCAAAAATAAGCACCTGCTTTGAGTTTACTGGGAGCAACTTCCTTAGGGTTCATGAACAAAATGTTGCTCACAAGTCACTGGTTGGGGAACACTGATCTATAGCAATCGTCAGGAATTGTGTCTATTCATTCCTCTCCAGTAGCTCTACGTTTGATAGATAATTAACAGATAGCAAAATAGCCCGAACCATACCATTCTTTTTGAATGGAATTTTGCTTTTCACTGTACCATCTTACTAAAGGTAACAAATGCTCCACTTTACTTTATCAGGTCTAGTAAAGATGGCAGGCCTGGTGTAATTTATAAAAACAGGTCTTCTTCCTAACTTAGTCTGGGAAATGTAAATCCTATAACGATTTTGCTGGGAGCAGTCATTTCTATAAAAACCTTGCTTGATATTTTCTAGGCCTGAGGAGTAAAAGTGGCTTGAGTGTAATTTCAGGTCACTTCTTGTGTTTTTCTCTAGTCAGCCCTCCTGTCAGTGCAAATGTGTGGGTTAATGTCAATCTCATCTCTGGAGGCAGGACTGAAGAATAAGACTCTTGACCCCTCCCCTGGTATATAAGGTGTGGCTCCACCTCCCATTGCCAGTTCTTTGTCCTGCCTCGGAGGTGAAGGACAGAAAGAATGTCTTTCTTTCTAATTCTTTTTATTTAGCTTCAGAGCTTCTACACTCAAGGATGGGGACATGCTTTGCTCTCTCCCAACGTATGGTGACTTTCCCTCCTTGCAGTGTGTTGTGCAGCAAGTGGAATCACCTGAAGATATCAGCCCTGGATGGAACAGAGGAGATCCAGAGAGGCCAGTAATTCCCTCCTTGCTTACACACAGCAAGTGGAATCAGTGCACACCATGCTGTTTCTGTAGGCCCAAAACCATTTAGCAGCACTTGTATTAGAGTAAAAGGTATGCTAAGCTACCTATTATGGCCAACACTAATAAGGTGAGAGTAAAATGAACTATAGTTTCTTATACTTACTCCCTTAACCCTTAAGGCAACCAGTTTGGTACCTGTTTTCTGGCGCCTTTTCTCACAGAGCTTTTGGCGCCAAGTGCGTCATGCGGGTGTCAATTGAGGACTCAGGCGTCTCTACTTCAACGCCGGTGTCAGTATGGACGCGGGCGTCCAGTTTCTCCCGACACGGGTGTCACACCTTGGTGCGAGCGTCAGAACGCCGCGACGCAATGACGTCACAAACTGCACAGTCTTCTCAACGCTGTGTCACACACCACAGAGAAGAGCAGCAAGGACGCATAGAGTATATTACACTCTGCACCAAAGCACAACAAGACTCTACATCCAATGTGAGTTACCAGTGTGCCATAGCAAAAAAGCACAGAAGCCTTATAACATGGCTCTACAGTGCTAAGTGGGTTACCATTGTACCATAGGAACCAATATGTACCATAAGGGAACAGTTCCCCGCCCTACGGTTTGCCGCATTAGTCTGTTACAGAGACGGATCCCATAAAACTTATGGGCAGCTATCATATTCCCAGTACTAAGAAGCGATTAAGCAGTGAAAACAGGTCCCCTACGTTTGCTCATACTCTGAGCAGAGATCCCATAAAAACACTGATGGCCAGCATAGTATTGCCCCTATAGCTAAGGCACAATTCAGGCATGGAACAGTCCCCTAGAGTTTCCTCATAGTTCTGGTCAGAGAGATCCAAATAAAACTATGGCAGCATAGGTTTTCCCTGTATCTTTGAAGCACAGATTTCAGTGTCGATGAGAACATTGTGCCCCTTATGTGATCTCGTTTTTTTGGGGGCCTGTTTTGTCATGTAGTTCTGCTCTTTTTGTGGTACAGGAGGTATCCATATGAACGAATTGGCAGCGATATATTGGTAGTTCCCTATAATCTAAGCAGCTAATTTTGCATTTGGCAGGAACAGCCCCTAAGGTGTTGCTCATAAGGTTGGTCTGTTTGGTTATCAGAAGATGTATCCATAGAAACTATGGGCATCAACAAGCATAGGTATTCCCTGTACTGAAGCACAATTCAGGCAGGAACAGTCGCTAAGTTTGCTCATAGTCCCTGTTAGCAGAGAGATCCCATATAATAACTGATGGCACTAGGCATTAGGTATTCCCCTGTACTTAAGGCAGCAATTCAGCAGGCAACACTCCCCTATTAGTTTGCTCATAGTCTGGTACAGGAGAGATCGCGCATTATTAAATACTATGGGCAGCATCATATTTCCCAGTACTAAGCACGATTAAGGTCAGGGGAACAGTCCCATCTAAGTTTGCCTCATACTCGTAATCAGAGATCCCCATAAAACTAATGGCAGGCTAATAGAGTATCATCCCACTATACTAAGCAACAATTCAGGACAGATGGAACAGTCCCCTAAGTTTCCTCTATAAGTCCCTGTAACAGAGAGATTTGCCAATAAAAACGTAATGGGCAGCATAGGTATTTCCCTGTACTAAGCAGAATTCAGTCAGGAACAGTCCCTGACGTTTGCTCATAGTCGCTGTACAGAGGAGTATCCCATAAATAACAATGGCAGCATTAGGGTAATTTCGCCCGCTATACTTAAGCACAATTCAGCAAGGAAGGCATTAGCCGCCTAAGTTTGCTCATAGTCTGTAGCAGAGAGATTCCCATACAAACTATGGCAAGCATAGTATGTCTGTACTAGAAGGCATCAATGTCAGGCAAGGAACAGTCCCTAAGTTTGGAAGAGTAACGATTAGACGGAGATGATGCGCTCTCTCTCACTTCTGAACTGTTATGAACGTACTTACTGTTTTTCGTATGCCTATTCTTCTGATTGGTCTCATTGCCCGCATTCCACATATAATGTATAAGACTCTTGATTACCACAAGATTATACGTAATCCGATGTACGACAATATTTTTGGGTTATTGGGTGGCCCCCCCACCCCATACATCGGCGGACTTACATGTTGTCGTCTCGTACCCTTGTCAGTCTTATTGTTGGAAACTGGAGAGCGGCGGGACCCTTCCCCCTGGCATCCTACGTGCCTCAGAGCCTTCAAGAGCTCCCCATGTGTGCACCATTTGGTTCCATCTCCTCTGCGCCTCTGCCTAATCGTGCACGCTGTTCTATAACAGCCTCCAGGCGCGGGGGATGAAAATTCTGCAGGCGCGTCGCCTTCCTAGGCGCTGTGGATGACGTCAGTAGAGGCATTCCTTTGTCTTTGCGCATTTTTTTTTCCCTGACTAAGGCGCTCTTTGATGACGTCACGGTTCCAGCTTCGCCGCATTTTCTCTGTGCTGAACAGAGGACATCACGGAGCAGAGGCTGTAGAAAGATACCACAGCAGCAGACAGATCATAATACCTCTCATAAGAACAGATAAGTTCCTGTTTTTTCCTTGTTTCCTCAGTCTGATCATTGCACACTGGGTTTCCACAGTTATGGCACATTCAAAGGAGCTAGCAGATCTCATTGCAGATCTTTCTGAGCCAATAGTCATCCCCAGGAAATCTTCCAGAGTCACTAAAAAGAAAGCAAAAAAAGCTCCTCATTTACCTTCACCATCTCCACCTAGGTTAACAAGGATGGTTAAATCTCACCAAATTTCTGACTCAGACCCAGATGTACAGCAACCCAAATCTATTACTACAGCTTTGGGGCATGCAGCTCAGGACACTTCAGATTTTGAGAATAATCCACAGTTTTCTCCTGGTCCTGTTAGCTCTGCAAATGCTTCACCACAGCAGCAGTCAGATCATAATATACCTTCTATTTCTGCCAATACATCTACTGTAACTGACAATCAGTTCTCTCATTTCTTGGGGTGGCTACAGACCCAGATTAACTCATCTGTACAGCAAGCTGTGTCTGTTCAATCTTTCTCTAAGCCTAGACCTAAGCCTAAATTTCCAAAACGTTTTCACGATAGTTCCTCTTCCTCTCTATCTGACGAAGAGTCCTATAACAGCTATTCCTCTGACTCTGATAATTCAGATTCTGACGAACCTGCCTCTCATAAACAACCAGAGGACATTAAACTCCTACTTAAACACCTTCGTGATACCCTAGAGATCACTGAAACACAACCACAACTGTCAAAGGCTGACAAGGTACTTGGCAATACACCTAAAAAGTCTAGGTCCTTTCCTACTAGCAAATCCATTTCTCAGATGATATCTAAAGAATGGTCTGATCCAGACAAGAGGAATAACATTCCACAAAAGTTTTATGCCAAATTCCCCATAACAGAGGAACACAAGCAATGCTGGGACAAATCACCTAAAGTTGATCCAGCCATTGTACGTTTATCAAAAAACACTACTCTTCCCGCAGAAGATGCGGGTTCATTCAGGGATCCCATGGATAAAAAGATGGAATCTGCCCTAAAAAGGGATTTTCTCCACTCTGCAGCTATTATTCAACCAGCCTCGGCTGCTTTTAGCGTAGCTCGCACCGCAAAATTTTGGTGCCAAGAATTAAAACACCCCTCACCTCACACAGATTCCGATGCCATCCTAGACAAGCTCACACTAGCGTTGTCCTTCCTCAGTGACGCTTCACTAGAAATATCTAAGTTGGCAGCCAAATCTTCAGCAGCAGCCATAGCCGCAAGAAGAGCACTCTGGCTCCGACAGTGGTCAGGAGATGCGGCCTCCAAGAACAGGTTAGTCTCCTTAAAATTCGAAGGTCAACAACTTTTTGGTCCTGAACTGAAAAAAATCATTTCAGAAGTCACAGGAGGTAAAGGTGTCTTCCTTCCTCAAGGCAAAAGACCACAGAGAGACTCCCATAAACGCAACTACCATCGGCGTTCTTGGGGTTCCAACAACAGACAATCCAGTAGAGGCAGACCCTCTACACAACAGGCCTCCAACAAGAGGTTCAAGTCCTGGCAAAACCATTCCAAGGCACCCAGGAAAGGTGGCCCATCAAAGAGTCAGGATTCCTGACCTCTGCCTCCTCCTCAAAACCATACACTAGGAGGCAGACTAAAGGAATTTTCCAAGATTTGGCAGAAATCCATACCGGATTCTTGGATTCTAAGAACTGTCTCTCTAGGTCACAAGATATTTTTCAACACCTTTCCACATCACCGATTTGTTCCTTCCAAACTGCCTTCAGACCCCGTCAAAGCTTTAGCAATGTCCAATATTATTCAAGATATGCTTCAAAAAAAGGTCATTGCTCCAGTTCCAGTGAAAGAACACTTTCACGGTTTCTACTCAAACCTTTTTCTAGTACCAAAAAAAGACGGTGGTTTTCGTCCCATCCTCAACCTTCACTCCCTCAACAAGTTTGTACGATATCAACGCTTCAAGATGGAGACAATTCGCTCCATAACAGCATCCATTCCATCAGCGGCCTTCATGACCAAAGTAGACTTGAAGGACGCTTACTTACACATTCCCATTTTCCAGGAACATTACAAATACCTACGCTTCTATATAAATCAGCAGCATTACCAGTTTCAGGCCATGCCCTTTGGACTCACTTCGGCCCCACGGATATTCACAAAGGTCCTCGGGGCCCTGATAGCCACAATTCATCACCAGGGCATTCATATCTTTCCATACCTGGACGATATCCTTCTTTTCGCAGACTCCGCACAGAAGGCAACAGAAGCAACTCAGCTCTGCATTCAACAGCTGACAAGACACGGTTGGATAATCAACTATCAAAAAAGTATCCTTTGCCCCAGTCAAAATCTTCCCTTCTTGGGCATGATAGTAGACTCCAAACTACAACGTCTTTTTCTACCAGCAGAAAAGATCACAAAGATTCAATTCCTTATTTCAACACTGGCAGGCGAAGTGACAACCACTTTCAACGCCCTACAACTATTGGGTCTAATGGCATCTACCATAGATGCAGTTCCTTTCGCAAAGTTTCACATGAGGCCTCTACAAAGAGAATTCCTACATCAGTGGAACGGAGATCATCAAGATCTCTCCCAACAAATTCTGCTTCCCCAGACTGTACAAATCAGTTTACGTTGGTGGTCTCTCCATCACAACTTAGCCAAGGGCAAACCCTGGCACTTACCCCCACCCCTGGTTATTACCACGGACGCGAGTCTAAGAGGATGGGGAGCAACCTACCAACACCAAAGTTGCCAAGGGCTTTGGAACCAACAAGAGCAAAAGCTTCACATCAACATTTTAGAGATGCGGGCTGTGTTCAATGCACTCCTTCACTGGACCCCACTCTGTCAGTCGGCCCATGTCCGGATCCAGTCGGACAACTGCACAACAGTTGCCTACCTCAACAAACAGGGTGGCACGAGAAGTGCAGCAGCAATGGCGGAAATAGCAAAGATCATACATTGGGCCGAGTCCAACTCGGTTCATCTCACAGCCATCTACATTCCAGGCCTGCTAAATTGGCAGGCAGACTATCTCAGCCGCAACACTCTAGACCCAGGGGAGTGGAAACTGAAACCTTCCATATTTCAAATGCTGACAGTCAGGTGGGGAACACCGTGTGTAGACGTGATGGCGTCCAGACACAACAATCAACTGTCAAGGTTTTTCTCCAAGATCAAGGATCCAATGGCAGAGGCTGTGGACTCGCTGGCTATTCCCTGGTCCTTCAGGATGGCCTACGCCTTCCCGCCAATACCTATGTTGCAGAGAATACTCACCAAGATTCGGCAAGAACGAGTACCCACGATCCTGGTAGCCCCAGCATGGCCTGCACGGACATGGTTCGCGGACATAGTGTCCATGCTAGGGGATCAACCTTTCAAGTTACCAGCACTACCGGATTTGCTAACACAGGGTCCATCCTGGTACCCCGACGTGCACAAGCTTCATTTGACGGCATTTCTTTTGAATCCCGTATCTGGGAAAGCAAGGGATTTTCAGCCCCAGTCATAGCTACACTAC
The DNA here is from genome assembly GCF_017654675.1 of Xenopus laevis. Classification (NCBI taxonomy): domain Eukaryota; kingdom Metazoa; phylum Chordata; class Amphibia; order Anura; family Pipidae; genus Xenopus; species Xenopus laevis. The sequence continues at coordinate 106,510,896 of NC_054379.1, forward strand.
TAGCGGCTAGACGTTCCTCTACAGCTAAGGCTTATCATAGAGTTTGGCGGACCTTTCTTTCCTGGTGCGAATCTCATAGCATACTATGGGATAGTTGTCACTCTCCACAAATCTTACAATTCCTGCAAGCAGGCTTCGACATGAACCTTAGCATAAACTCTCTTAAAGTTCAAGCTTCCGCTTTAGCAGCCCTTCTTCACATTCAGTGGGCTGTTCTCCCAGAAGTAAAATTATTCTTTCAAGGCCTATATAGAATTAGACCTCCGTCCCGGAGACCAGTCCCTCAGTGGGATCTCAACCTGGTATTGAAAGCTCTTCAAGGACCTCCCTTTGAACCAATAGAGTCCATTGACTTAAAATATCTCACTCTCAAAGTGGTTTTTCTTCTAGCCATAGCCTCAGCTAGGAGGGTTTCCGAGTTGGCTGCCCTCTCATGCATACATCCATGGTTAAAAATTCACGCTGACAAAGCGGTACTTCGTACCAATCCAACCTTTCTTCCAAAGATGGTGTCAGAATTCCACGTCAATCAGGACATTGTAATTCCGGTCCTTCGTCCTCTAAGTTCAGAGGATCACACGCTAGACGTTTCGGTTCTTGATCCTGTTAGAGCCTTAAAGACTTATGTCTCTAAGACCAAGTCCCTCAGACAGTCAGATGCCCTTTTTGTCCTTTTTGGGGGTAACAGAGAGGGATTTCCAGCTTCAAAACGTTCCATTGCCCGATGGCTTGTCACTACCATTTCGGAGGCTTACACCAAAGCTGGTCTAAGTCCTCCGACGCTAATTACAGCCCATTCTACAAGGAAAGTTAGCACTTCTTGGGCTTTTCAACAAGATGCTTCTCTAGAAGCAATTTGCAAGGCGGCCACTTGGTCTTCTCCGCATACCTTTTCAAAGTTTTACAAGTTTGACATTTTTAATTCAAGCCAATCAGATTTTGGAAGGAAGGTGCTACAAGCAGCAGTAGCACATAGTTAGCTTCCTTATTCCTTTTTTTCTCTTTTCCATTTTTGACCAGTTAATAGTTCACCCTACCCTTTTTAGGACGACTTTGGGACATCCCCATACGTCCTGCACTGACAGGTAGGGCCGTACGCATAAAAGTAGATTTTCTTACCTGATAAATCTCTTTTGCGTAGGCCCGTACTGTCAGTGCAGCATCCCGCCCTTGTATTTTTGGTGGGGTGCCGGTTGCTGCCGTGCCTGAGTTAGATAGGGAGTTAGTTTCTCTCTACGTTGTGTGTGTGTCTCCATTCACAGACTTTACAATAAACTGGGGATAGAGGAGACACAGGAAGAGGAGGAGCCTAAAGATTTAATCATTGTTTGTCCTGCCTCCAGAGAGGAGAACTTAACCCCATACGTCCTGCACTGACAGTACGGGCCTACGCAAAAGAGATTTATCAGGTAAGAAAATCTACTTATCCTTACTCCTCATCCAGTGCAATGTGTTTGAAACTCTTATTTTAAAATCCACTAGGAAAAATCCCGTTTTCTAATCCTGTTACAAAGTTTCTTCTTATCTGATCTGGTTATAATAAAGTCACTCATTTATATTTTTCCCTATCTTTTTCCCAAACAGAGCCCGGTAAAGTGAGCTGCAGAGTGTCAGTCTGACTGGCAAAGAGATTTGCAGTGTGCCGGGCTTTCCCTGCTGACCTGAGGAAACTTCATTAGGGCACAGAGGACCTTCTACAGAAGGTAAATAGATGCAACCCTTGTTTCTCCAATAGATGTTTGCAGAGCCTTACAATCTATCTTGTATTATCCCATTTGTTTTTGAACTACAGACCAAATCCTTACTCCTCATCCAGTGTAATGTGTTTGAAGCTCTTATTTTAAAATCCACTAGGAAAAATCCAGTTTTCTAATCCTTTTACAAAGTTTCTTCTTAACTGATCTGGGTATAGTAAAGTCACTCATTTATATTTTTCCCTATCTTTTTCCCAAACAGAGCCCGGTAAAGTGAGCTGCAGAGTGTCAGTCTGACTGGCAAAGAGATTTGCAGTGTGCCGGGCTTTCCCTGCTGACCTGAGGAAACTTCATTAGGGCACAGTGGACCTTCTACAGAAGGTAAATAGATGCAACCCTTGTTTCTCCAATAGATGTTTGCAGAGCCTTACAATCTATCTTGTAATATCCCATTTGTTTTTGAACTACAGACCAAATCCTTACTCCTCATCCAGTGCAATGTGTTTGAAGCTCTACTTTTTAAATGCACTAGGAAAAATCAAGTCTTCTAATCCTTTTCCAAACTTTCTTCTCATATGATCTGGTTATAATAAAGTCACTAATTTATATTTTTCCCTATCTTTTTCCCAAACAGAGCCCGGTAAAGTGAGCTGCAGAGTGTCAGTCTGACTGGCAAAGAGATTTGCAGTGTGCCGGGCTTTCCCTGCTGACCTGAGGAAACTTCATTAGGGCACAGAGGACCTTCTACAGAAGGTAAATAGATGCAACCCTTGTTTCTCCAATAGATGTTTGCAGAGCCTTACAATCTATCTTGTGATATCCCATTTGTTTTTGAACTACAGACCAAATCCTTACTCCTCATCCAGTGCAATGTGTTTGAAGCTCTTATTTTAAAATCCACTAGGAAAAATCCAGTTTTCTAATCCTTTTACAAAGTTTCTTCTTATCTGATCTGGGTATAGTAAAGTCACTAATTTATATTTTTCCCTATCTTTTTCCCAAACAGAGCCCGGTAAAGTGAGCTGCAGAGTGTCAGTCTGACTGGCAAAGAGATTTGCAGTGTGCCGGGCTTTCCCTGCTGACCTGAGGAAACTTCATTAGGGCACAGAGGACCTTCTACAGAAGGTAAATAGATGCAACCCTTGTTTCTCCAATAGATGTTTGCAGAGCCTTACAATCTATCTTGTAATATCACATTTGTTTTTGAACTACAGACTATACCCTTACTCCTCATCCAGTGCAATGTGTTTGAAACTCTTATTTTAAAATCCACTAGGAAAAATCCCGTTTTCTAATCCTGTTACAAAGTTTCTTCTTATCTGATCTGGTTATAATAAAGTCACTCATTTATATTTTTCCCTATCTTTTTCCCAAACAGAGCCCGGTAAAGTGAGCTGCAGAGTGTCAGTCTGACTGGCAAAGAGATTTGCAGTGTGCCGGGCTTTCCCTGCTGACCTGAGGAAACTTCATTAGGGCACAGAGGACCTTCTACAGAAGGTAAATAGATGCAACCCTTGTTTCTCCAATAGATGTTTGCAGAGCCTTACAATCTATCTTGTAATATCCCATTTGTTTTTGAACTACAGACCAAATCCTTACTCCTCATCCAGTGTAATGTGTTTGAAGCTCTACTTTTTAAATGCACTAGGAAAAATCAAGTCTTCTAATCCTTTTCCAAACTTTCTTCTCATATGATCTGGTTATAATAAAGTCACTAATTTATATTTTTCCCTATCTTTTTCCCAAACAGAGCCCGGTAAAGTGAGCTGCAGAGTGTCAGTCTGACTGGCAAAGAGATTTGCAGTGTGCCGGGCTTTCCCTGCTGACCTGAAGGAAACTTCATTAGGGCACAGAGGACCATCTAGAGAAGGTAAATAGATGCAACCCTTGTTTCTCCAATAGATGTTTGCAGAGCCTTACAATCTATCTTGTAATATCCCATTTGTTTTTGAACTATAGACCAAATCCTTACTCCTCATCCAGTGTAATGTGTTTGAAGCTCTTATTTTAAAATCCACTAGGAAAAATCCCGTTTTCTAATCCTTTTACAAAGTTTCTTCTTATCTGATCTGGTTATAATAAAGTCACTCATTTATATTTTTCCCTATCTTTTTCCCAAAAAGAGCCCGGTAAAGTGAGCTGCAGAGTGTCAGTCTGACTGGCAAAGAGATTTGCAGTGTGCCGGGCTTTCCCTGCTGACCTGAGGAAACTTCATTAGGGCACAGAGGACCATCTAGAGAAGGTAAATAGATGCAACCCTTGTTTCTCCAATAGATGTTTGCAGAGCCTTACAATCTATCTTGTAATATCCCATTTGTTTTTGAACTACAGACCATATCCTTACTCCTCATCCAGTGCAATGTGTTTGAAGCTCTTATTTTAAAATCCACTAGGAAAAATCCAGTTTTCTAATCCTTTTACAAAGTTTCTTCTTATCTGATCTGGTTATAATAAAGTCACTCATTTATATTTTTCCCTATCTTTTTCCCAAACAGAGCCCGGTAAAGTGAGCTGCAGAGTGTCAGTCTGACTGGCAAAGAGATTTGCAGTGTGCCGGGCTTTCCCTGCTGACCTGAGGAAACTTCATTAGGGCACAGAGGACCATCTAGAGAAGGTAAATAGATGCAACCCTTGTTTCTCCAATAGATGTTTGCAGAGCCTTACAATCTATCTTGTAATATCCCATTTGTTTTTGAACTACAGACCATATCCTTACTCCTCATCCAGTGCAATGTGTTTGAAACTCTTATTTTAAAATCCACTAGGAAAAATCCCGTTTTCTAATCCTGTTACAAAGTTTCTTCTTATCTGATCTGGTTATAATAAAGTCACTCATTTATATTTTTCCCTATCTTTTTCCCAAACAGAGCCCGGTAAAGTGAGCTGCAGAGTGTCAGTCTGACTGGCAAAGAGATTTGCAGTGTGCCGGGCTTTCCCTGCTGACCTGAGGAAACTTCATTAGGGCACAGAGGACCTTCTACAGAAGGTAAATAGATGCAACCCTTGTTTCTCCAATAGATGTTTGCAGAGCCTTACAATCTATCTTGTAATATCCCATTTGTTTTTGAACTACAGACCAAATCCTTACTCCTCATCCAGTGTAATGTGTTTGAAGCTCTTATTTTAAAATCCACTAGGAAAAATCCCGTTTTCTAATCCTTTTACAAAGTTTCTTCTTAACTGATCTGGGTATAGTAAAGTCACTCATTTATATTTTTCCCTATCTTTTTCCCAAACAGAGCCCGGTAAAGTGAGCTGCAGAGTGTCAGTCTGACTGGCAAAGAGATTTGCAGTGTGCCGGGCTTTCCCTGCTGACCTGAGGAAACTTCATTAGGGCACAGAGTGTAATGGAAACTTCAACTCTCACCCAAGATGGCGTCCAAGATGGCAACCTTCTGCTCCACCACATGGCTCCTGCCGGGCGCTTTCCTGTGACATCAGCGCCTTCTCCATCTAGGATTGGTCGCCGGCGACGGAACGGACGCCGGCGTCAGAATCGGGCGCCGGCGTCAGGACGTCAGCGTGGGGACGCTGGCGTCAGCGTCTGACGCCACCGCGTCAGCGTCTGACGCCAGCGCGTCAATATTTTGGCGCCAAGACTTGGACTATTTAAACCCCATTTCCCCTGTCTTCATTGCCCAATTATAGGTTCCTTTGACTAGTGTTCCTGGGTGTGACTTCTATTCTGATTATTCGTGTATTGACCTTTGCCTGTTTTTCGTATCTCCATTGTCTGCCGCCTGAATTGATCTTTTGCCTGTACCTTGACTACTCTTCTGGATAAACCCTTTTGTACCTCGAACCCGGTTGTGTCTCCTCTTTGGTCCACTACTATTACTGCTGCGCCTTCGGGCCCATTACAGTATAATTGGGCCATGGACCCTTCGGAGGAGGCCCAAGCACCTCTTGATGTCGGAGGGGCTATTCGTGGATTGGCTTCTCGTATGAAGACTTATGAAGCTCAACAATCCCATTTTGGCCAGGCCCTCGAGGCGATTCTGGAGAAGTTGACTGCTCTGTCTCCCGTGGTTCCGCCGGTTGTGCCTGCTCCGGCCATACCTATTCCGCTCCAGGTTTCTGAGCCTCGTATTCCTGCTCCACCTCTCTTCAGTGGTGATCCTGAAGCGTGCAGAGGCTTTATTAACCAATGCGAGATTCAGTTTGCCCTGCTTCCTGGTCAGTTCGTTTCTGAACGTGCAAAGGTGGGTTATATAATCACTCGTCTGCAGGGAAAAGCTTTGGAGTGGGCATCACCCTTTTGGGAAAAGGAGGATCCGCTGATTGACAACGCCAGGGCGTTTGTCCAAGAGCTTCGCACCGTGTTTGATGCTCCAGGTCGTGCCACTGCATCCTCCGCTAGGCTTTTTCAACTGCAGCAAGGTGTTCGCTCTGTCTCCGAGTATGCCATTGAATTTCGCACCCTGGTGGCGGAGACTTCTTGGAACAACGACGGTTACCATGCTGCCTTTTACAATGGTCTAGCCATGCGGATTAAGAATGATCTGGTGTCCCGTGAAATTCCCCCCAGATGGGAGGACCTGGTCGCTTTGGCAGTGAAAGTGGATACTCGCCAGCGAGAATTCCAGGTCGAATTAGACCGTGAACGCTCTAAAAGAAGTTCCCGATTTCAGCCTATCCTGGCTCCCCGCTTCCAGAGACCGTTACTCTACGACCCTGCTTACACCTCGTCCTCTCCAACCCCCGCGACGTCTGCTTCTTCCTCTTCATTACCAGCAGAGGAACCGATGCAGATCGGACGGGCCCGTCTTTCCGAACAGGAGAAGAATCGGAGAAGGGCGGCGGGGTTATGTCTCTATTGTGGGGCAAAGCTCACTTTGCTTTGGAATGCCCAGTGAAGCCGGGAAACGCCAAAGCCTAGGTAAGTTTGGGGAGACTTACCTGGGTGGGATTTGTCGCTCTCCCCATTCTTCTGCTCAACGTTTCCTCCTCCCAGTGCAGATCCAGTTTGGTTCCAAAGAGATCTCTTCTCAGGCCTTTCTTGATTCCGGTGCCGCAGGAAATTTTATGGACCGTGTGTTCGCTGCAACCCACTCCATTCCTCTCCAATCCTTGGCGATTCCGCTTCGAGTCCTGGCAATCGATGATCGGCCCTTATCTTCTGCGACCATCTCACAGTCCACTCAAGAACTCTCTTTCAAGGTGGGCTCTTTGCATCTGGAAAGACTGTCTTTTCTTCTTATTGATTGCCCCTCCACTCCGGTTGTTTTAGGTCTACCTTGGTTATGTCTCCACAATCCTGTTATCGATTGGTCCTCTACTCAAGTTTCCAGGTGGAGTCCATTTTGTGTACGGAACTGTTTACCTGCTGCTCCTGTCGTCAAAATTTCTTCTGTGTCTTCAAATTCTTCTCTTCCCTCCGTATATCAAGCATTTGCCGATGTCTTTAATAAAAATTCTGCCGAAAACCTTCCACCTCATCGTCCATACGACTGTCCAATTGAACTTTTATCCGGCTCCATGCCTCCTCGCGGCCGCACCTATCCACTTTCTCCCTCGGAGACTTCTGCAATGAAATCCTATATCCAGGAGAATCTGCAGAAAGGATTTATTCGTCCTTCCATCTCCCCTGCAGGAGCGGGGTTCTTCTTTGTTGAAAAGAAAGATGGTAGTTTGCGGCCCTGCATTGATTACAGAGGACTTAACAAGATCACCATTAAAAACAGGTACCCTCTTCCTCTCATTTCTGAACTGTTCGATCAACTTAGGGGTGCCAGTCTCTTCACTAAATTGGATCTTCGTGGGGCCTATAACCTCATTCGGATTCGTGAAGGGGACGAATGGAAGACCGCTTTTAATACTCGTGATGGTCATTATGAGTACCTAGTCATGCCTTTTGGTCTCTGCAATGCCCCTGCGGTCTTCCAGGAATTCGTTAATGACATTTTTCGAGATTTATTGGGGCAGTGTGTGGTCGTCTATTTGGATGATATTCTTATTTTTTCTAAAAACCTCCAGGAACATCGCAGCCAAGTACGTGAAGTACTATCCAGACTGAGGAAAAACAACCTTTACGCCAAGTTGGAAAAGTGCACCTTTGAAGTCTCTTCTATTCCTTTTCTTGGGTACATTATTTCTTCCCTAGGCTTCAAGATGGATCCGGCCAAGGTCTCTGCAATCCTGGACTGGCCTCTTCCTACCAGTGTTAAAGCTGTTCAAAGGTTTGTTGGCTTTGCCAATTACTATAGACAGTTCATTAAAAACTTCTCTTCCAGACTTTCTCCAATTCTTGCCCTGATCCGTGGTGGAAACAAACCTCAGCACTGGCCCCCTCAAGCTTTGGAAGCCTTCAAATCTCTCAAAGAAGCATTCTCCTCCGCTCCAGTCCTTAGACACCCCGAACCTCTTCAACCCTTTTTCATCGAAGTGGATGCCTCGGACGTCGGTGCTGGTGCAGTGTTATCCCAGAGATCTTCTTCTGACGGTAAACTTCATCCATGTGCCTTCTTTTCCAAAAAATTTTCTTCCCCCGAACAGAACTATGACGTTGGCAACCGGGAGCTTCTTGCTGTTAAGCTGGCCCTGGAAGAGTGGAGACACTTATTAGAGGGCTCTTCGGTCCCGGTAACGATCTTTACTGACCACAAAAATCTCGAATTTATCCAGTCTCTCAAACGCCTCAATCCCCGGCAAGCCAGGTGGGCACTTTTCTTTTCTCGTTTTAATTTTGTTATTACTTTTCGCCCTGGGTCCAGGAACAGGAAGGCCGACGCATTATCCAGAAGCTTTATTCCTGAAGACTCTTGCTCCAAAGATCCTGAACCTGTTGTTCCTTCCTCCAAGATCATCGCAGCTTTGTTTCCTTCCTGCGCTTCTCAGTTACTCTCCGCTCAAGCTTCTGCTCCTGAAGAGACTCCCCTGGGTTTAGCTTTTGTTCCTCCAGAGTTTCGTCCTGCCATCTTGTCCCACTCCCACAATTCTAAACAGGCTGGTCATCCTGGGATTAAAAAGACTACCGAACTTTTGTCTCGTTTGGTCTGGTGGCCATCTTTAAGGAAAGACGTTAAAGACTTTGTTTCATCATGTTCCACCTGTGCCGTTTCTAAGTCTGGACATTCCCCCCCTAAGGGTTTTTTGTTGCCTCTACCCATTCCTTCTAGACCTTGGACTCATATTTCCATGGACTTTATTGTCGATCTTCCAAATTCTTCCGGCCACACTGTCATCTGGGTGGTGATTGACAGATTTAGTAAGATGGCTCATTTCACTCCCCTCCGCAAACTGCCATCTGCCCCGGAACTTTCTGAACTCTTCATTAAACATATTTTTCGTCTCCATGGTTTTCCTGCTGAAATTGTGTCTGATCGTGGTCCTCAGTTTGTGTCTAAATTTTGGAGGTCTCTGTGTAAAGCTTTGAACATTTCTCTTCAATTTTCTTCCGCTTACCATCCTCAATCCAATGGGGCCGCCGAACGTGTCAACCAAGCATTGGAACAGTTCCTACGTTGTCACGTGTCCCTGTGTCAGGATGACTGGTCAGACCTTCTTCCATGGGCGGAATTTGCCCACAACAATTCCCTGCATTCTTCTTCCCAGAAGTCTCCTTTTTTCTGTGTTTTTGGTTTAAACCCTTTGGCATTTCCTCAGGACCTCCTACTCACCAACGTGCCTGCCGCCAATGATCAAGCAGCTCATATGATGGCCATCTGGCAGGCTACTGCCGCTAATTTGGAAAAGAGTGCTTCTTCCCAGAAGAAATTTGCCGATAAAAAGAGGATTGCTTCTCCAACATACTCTCTTGGTGACAAAGTTTTGTTGTCTACTCGTAATATTCGTCTCAAGATTCCCTCTCCTAAACTTGGTCCCAAGTTCATCGGTCCCTTTCCCATCATCGAGGTCATCAATCCTGTGGCTGTCCGTCTTCTTCTTCCACCCGAAATGAGGATCCCTAATGTGTTTCATGTGTCTCTTCTTAAACCTGCAGTCTCCTCTCCCTCTTCTTCTTCCACAGCTCCTGTTGTCGTCAATGATTCTTTGGAGTTCGAAGTCAATCGAATCTTGGATTCCCGCATTTCCAGGGGTACTCTCCAATATCTCATTGAATGGAAGGGTTTCGGTCCTGAGGAGTGCTCCTGGGTAAAGAACTCTGACGTTCATGCTCCCATCCTTGTCCGCAGGTTCCACAAACAGTTTCCTTCTCGTCCTGGTCCCGGTGGTCCTGAGGCCCCCCCTAGGGAAGGGGGTACTGTAATGGAAACTTCAACTCTCACCCAAGATGGCGTCCAAGATGGCAACCTTCTGCTCCACCACATGGCTCCTGCCGGGCGCTTTCCTGTGACATCAGCGCCTTCTCCATCTAGGATTGGTCGCCGGCGACGGAACGGACGCCGGCGTCAGAATCGGGCGCCGGCGTCAGGACGTCAGCGTGGGGACGCTGGCGTCAGCGTCTGACGCCACCGCGTCAGCGTCTGACGCCAGCGCGTCAATATTTTGGCGCCAAGACTTGGACTATTTAAACCCCATTTCCCCTGTCTTCATTGCCCAATTATAGGTTCCTTTGACTAGTGTTCCTGGGTGTGACTTCTATTCTGATTATTCGTGTATTGACCTTTGCCTGTTTTTCGTATCTCCATTGTCTGCCGCCTGAATTGATCTTTTGCCTGTACCTTGACTACTCTTCTGGATAAACCCTTTTGTACCTCGAACCCGGTTGTGTCTCCTCTTTGGTCCACTACTATTACTGCTGCGCCTTCGGGCCCATTACACAGAGGACCATCTAGAGAAGGTAAATAGATGCAACCCTTGTTTCTCCAATAGATGTTTGCAGAGCCTTACAATCTATCTTGTAATATCCCATTTGTTTTTGAACTACAGACCATATCCTTACTCCTCATCCAGTGCAATGTGTTTGAAGCTCTTCTTTTTAAATCCACTAGGAAAAATCCAGTTTTCTAATCCTTTTACAAAGTTTCTTCTTATCTGATCTGGGTATAGTAAAGTCACTAATTTATATTTTTCCCTATCTTTTTCCCAAACAGAGCCCGGTAAAGTGAGCTGCAGAGTGTCAGTCTGACTGGCAAAGAGATTTGCAGTGTGCCGGGCTTTCCCTGCTGACCTGAGGAAACTTCATTAGGGCACAGAGGACCATCTAGAGAAGGTAAATAGATGCAACCCTTGTTTCTCCAATAGATGTTTGCAGATCCTTACAATCTATCTTGTAATATCACATTTGTTTTTGAACTACAGACTATACCCTTACTCCTCATCCAGTGCAATGTGTTTGAAACTCTTATTTTAAAATCCACTAGGAAAAATCCCGTTTTCTAATCCTGTTACAAAGTTTCTTCTTATCTGATCTGGTTATAATAAAGTCACTCATTTATATTTTTCCCTATCTTTTTCCCCAAACAGAGCCCGGTAAAGTGAGCTGCAGAGTGTCAGTCTGACTGGCAAAGAGATTTGCAGTGTGCCGGGCTTTCCCTGCTGACCTGAGGAAACTTCATTAGGGCACAGAGGACCTTTTACAGAAGGTAAATAGATGCAACCCTTGTTTCTCCAATAGATGTTTGCAGAGCCTTACAATCTATCTTGTAATATCCCATTTGTTTTTGAACTACAGACCAAATCCTTACTCCTCATCCAGTGTAATGTGTTTGAAGCTCTACTTTTTAAATGCACTAGGAAAAATCAAGTCTTCTAATCCTTTTCCAAACTTTCTTCTCATATGATCTGGTTATAATAAAGTCACTAATTTATATTTTTCCCTATCTTTTTCCCAAACAGAGCCCGGTAAAGTGAGCTGCAGAGTGTCAGTCTGACTGGCAAAGAGATTTGCAGTGTGCCGGGCTTTCCCTGCTGACCTGAAGGAAACTTCATTAGGGCACAGAGGACCATCTAGAGAAGGTAAATAGATGCAACCCTTGTTTCTCCAATAGATGTTTGCAGAGCCTTACAATCTATCTTGTAATATCCATTTTGTTTTTGAACTACAGACCAAATCCTTACTCCTCATCCAGTGTAATGTGTTTGAAGCTCTTATTTTAAAATCCACTAGGAAAAATCCAGTTTTCTAATCCTTTTACAAAGTTTCTTCTTATCTGATCTGGGTATAGTAAAGTCACTAATTTATATTTTTCCCTATCTTTTTCCCAAACAGAGCCCGGTAAAGTGAGCTGCAGAGTGTCAGTCTGACTGGCAAAGAGATTTGCAGTGTGCCGGGCTTTCCCTGCTGACCTGAGGAAACTTCATTAGGGCACAGAGGACCATCTAGAGAAGGTAAATAGATGCAACCCTTTGTTTCTCCAATAGATGTTTGCAGAGCCTTACAATCTATCTTGTAATATCCCATTTGTTTTTGAACTATAGACCAAATCCTTACTCCTCATCCAGTGTAATGTGTTTGAAGCTCTTATTTTAAAATCCACTAGGAAAAATCCCGTTTTCTAATCCTTTTACAAAGTTTCTTCTTATCTGATCTGGTTATAATAAAGTCACTCATTTATATTTTTCCCTATCTTTTTCCCAAAAAGAGCCCGGTAAAGTGAGCTGCAGAGTGTCAGTCTGACTGGCAAAGAGATTTGCAGTGTGCCGGGCTTTCCCTGCTGACCTGAGGAAACTTCATTAGGGCACAGAGGACCATCTAGAGAAGGTAAATAGATGCAACCCTTGTTTCTCCAATAGATGTTTGCAGAGCCTTACAATCTATCTTGTAATATCCCATTTGTTTTTGAACTACAGACCATATCCTTACTCCTCATCCAGTGCAATGTGTTTGAAACTCTTATTTTAAAATCCACTAGGAAAAATCCCGTTTTCTAATCCTGTTACAAAGTTTCTTCTTATCTGATCTGGTTATAATAAAGTCACTCATTTATATTTTTCCCTATCTTTTTCCCAAACAGAGCCCGGTAAAGTGAGCTGCAGAGTGTCAGTCTGACTGGCAAAGAGATTTGCAGTGTGCCGGGCTTTCCCTGCTGACCTGAGGAAACTTCATTAGGGCACAGAGGACCTTCTACAGAAGGTAAATAGATGCAACCCTTGTTTCTCCAATAGATGTTTGCAGAGCCTTACAATCTATCTTGTAATATCCCATTTGTTTTTGAACTACAGACCAAATCCTTACTCCTCATCCAGTGTAATGTGTTTGAAGCTCTTATTTTAAAATCCACTAGGAAAAATCCCGTTTTCTAATCCTTTTACAAAGTTTCTTCTTAACTGATCTGGGTATAGTAAAGTCACTCATTTATATTTTTCCCTATCTTTTTCCCAAACAGAGCCCGGTAAAGTGAGCTGCAGAGTGTCAGTCTGACTGGCAAAGAGATTTGCAGTGTGCCGGGCTTTCCCTGCTGACCTGAGGAAACTTCATTAGGGCACAGTGGACCTTCTACAGAAGGTAAATAGATGCAACCCTTGTTTCTCCAATAGATGTTTGCAGAGCCTTACAATCTATCTTGTAATATCCCATTTGTTTTTGAACTACAGACCATATCCTTACTCCTCATCCAGTGCAATGTGTTTGAAGCTCTACTTTTTAAATGCACTAGGAAAAATCAAGTCTTCTAATCCTTTTCCAAACTTTCTTCTCATATGATCTGGTTATAATAAAGTCACTAATTTATATTTTTCCCTATCTTTTTCCCAAACAGAGCCCGGTAAAGTGAGCTGCAGAGTGTCAGTCTGACTGGCAAAGAGATTTGCAGTGTGCCGGGCTTTCCCTGCTGACCTGAGGAAACTTCATTAGGGCACAGTGGACCTTCTACAGAAGGTAAATAGATGCAACCCTTGTTTCTCCAATAGATGTTTGCAGAGCCTTACAATCTATCTTGTAATATCCCATTTGTTTTTGAACTACAGACCATATCCTTACTCCTCATCCAGTGCAATGTGTTTGAAGCTCTTCTTTTTAAATCCACTAGGAAAAATCCAGTTTTCTAATCCTTTTACAAAGTTTCTTCTTATCTGATCTGGGTATAGTAAAGTCACTAATTTATATTTTTCCCTATCTTTTTCCCAAACAGAGCCCGGTAAAGTGAGCTGCAGAGTGTCAGTCTGACTGGCAAAGAGATTTGCAGTGTGCCGGGCTTTCCCTGCTGACCTGAGGAAACTTCATTAGGGCACAGAGGACCATCTAGAGAAGGTAAATAGATGCAACCCTTGTTTCTCCAATAGATGTTTGCAGATCCTTACAATCTATCTTGTAATATCACATTTGTTTTTGAACTACAGACTATACCCTTACTCCTCATCCAGTGCAATGTGTTTGAAACTCTTATTTTAAAATCCACTAGGAAAAATCCCGTTTTCTAATCCTGTTACAAAGTTTCTTCTTATCTGATCTGGTTATAATAAAGTCACTCATTTATATTTTTCCCTATCTTTTTCCCAAACAGAGCCCGGTAAAGTGAGCTGCAGAGTGTCAGTCTGACTGGCAAAGAGATTTGCAGTGTGCCGGGCTTTCCCTGCTGACCTGAGGAAACTTCATTAGGGCACAGAGGACCTTTTACAGAAGGTAAATAGATGCAACCCTTGTTTCTCCAATAGATGTTTGCAGAGCCTTACAATCTATCTTGTAATATCCCATTTGTTTTTGAACTACAGACCAAATCCTTACTCCTCATCCAGTGTAATGTGTTTGAAGCTCTACTTTTTAAATGCACTAGGAAAAATCAAGTCTTCTAATCCTTTTCCAAACTTTCTTCTCATATGATCTGGTTATAATAAAGTCACTAATTTATATTTTTCCCTATCTTTTTCCCAAACAGAGCCCGGTAAAGTGAGCTGCAGAGTGTCAGTCTGACTGGCAAAGAGATTTGCAGTGTGCCGGGCTTTCCCTGCTGACCTGAGGAAACTTCATTAGGGCACAGAGGACCATCTAGAGAAGGTAAATAGATGCAACCCTTGTTTCTCCAATAGATGTTTGCAGAGCCTTACAATCTATCTTGTAATATCCATTTTGTTTTTGAACTACAGACCAAATCCTTACTCCTCATCCAGCGTAATGTGTTTGAAGCTCTTATTTTAAAATCCACTAGGAAAAATCCAGTTTTCTAATCCTTTTACAAAGTTTCTTCTTATCTGATCTGGGTATAGTAAAGTCACTAATTTATATTTTTCCCTATCTTTTTCCCAAACAGAGCCCGGTAAAGTGAGCTGCAGAGTGTCAGTCTGACTGGCAAAGAGATTTGCAGTGTGCCGGGCTTTCCCTGCTGACCTGAGGAAACTTCATTAGGGCACAGAGGACCATCTAGAGAAGGTAAATAGATGCAACCCTTTGTTTCTCCAATAGATGTTTGCAGAGCCTTACAATCTATCTTGTAATATCCCATTTGTTTTTGAACTATAGACCAAATCCTTACTCCTCATCCAGTGTAATGTGTTTGAAGCTCTTATTTTAAAATCCACTAGGAAAATCCCGTTTTCTAATCCTTTTACAAAGTTTCTTCTTATCTGATCTGGTTATAATAAAGTCACTCATTTATATTTTTCCCTATCTTTTTCCCAAAAGAGCCCGGTAAAGTGAGCTGCAGAGTGTCAGTCTGACTGGCAAAGAGATTTGCAGTGTGCCGGGCTTTCCCTGCTGACCTGAGGAAACTTCATTAGGGCACAGAGGACCATCTAGAGAAGGTAAATAGATGCAACCCTTGTTTCTCCAATAGATGTTTGCAGAGCCTTACAATCTATCTTGTAATATCCCATTTGTTTTTGAACTACAGACCATATCCTTACTCCTCATCCAGTGCAATGTGTTTGAAACTCTTATTTTAAAATCCACTAGGAAAAATCCCGTTTTCTAATCCTGTTACAAAGTTTCTTCTTATCTGATCTGGTTATAATAAAGTCACTCATTTATATTTTTCCCTATCTTTTTCCCAAACAGAGCCCGGTAAAGTGAGCTGCAGAGTGTCAGTCTGACTGGCAAAGAGATTTGCAGTGTGCCGGGCTTTCCCTGCTGACCTGAGGAAACTTCATTAGGGCACAGAGGACCTTCTACAGAAGGTAAATAGATGCAACCCTTGTTTCTCCAATAGATGTTTGCAGAGCCTTACAATCTATCTTGTAATATCCCATTTGTTTTTGAACTACAGACCAAATCCTTACTCCTCATCCAGTGTAATGTGTTTGAAGCTCTTATTTTAAAATCCACTAGGAAAAATCCCGTTTTCTAATCCTTTTACAAAGTTTCTTCTTAACTGATCTGGGTATAGTAAAGTCACTCATTTATATTTTTCCCTATCTTTTTCCCAAACAGAGCCCGGTAAAGTGAGCTGCAGAGTGTCAGTCTGACTGGCAAAGAGATTTGCAGTGTGCCGGGCTTTCCCTGCTGACCTGAGGAAACTTCATTAGGGCACAGTGGACCTTCTACAGAAGGTAAATAGATGCAACCCTTGTTTCTCCAATAGATGTTTGCAGAGCCTTACAATCTATCTTGTAATATCCCATTTGTTTTTGAACTACAGACCATATCCTTACTCCTCATCCAGTGCAATGTGTTTGAAGCTCTACTTTTTAAATGCACTAGGAAAAATCAAGTCTTCTAATCCTTTTCCAAACTTTCTTCTCATATGATCTGGTTATAATAAAGTCACTAATTTATATTTTTCCCTATCTTTTTCCCAAACAGAGCCCGGTAAAGTGAGCTGCAGAGTGTCAGTCTGACTGGCAAAGAGATTTGCAGTGTGCCGGGCTTTCCCTGCTGACCTGAGGAAACTTCATTAGGGCACAGAGGACCATCTAGAGAAGGTAAATAGATGCAACCCTTGTTTCTCCAATAGATGTTTTGCAGAGCCTTACAATCTATCTTGTAATATCCCATTTGTTTTTGAACTATAGACCAAATCCTTACTCCTCATCCAGTGTAATGTGTTTGAAGCTCTTATTTTAAAATCCACTAGGAAAAATCCCGTTTTCTAATCCTTTTACAAAGTTTCTTCTTATCTGATCTGGTTATAATAAAGTCACTCATTTATATTTTTCCCTATCTTTTTCCCAAAAAGAGCCCGGTAAAGTGAGCTGCAGAGTGTCAGTCTGACTGGCAAAGAGATTTGCAGTGTGCCGGGCTTTCCCTGCTGACCTGAGGAAACTTCATTAGGGCACAGAGGACCATCTAGAGAAGGTAAATAGATGCAACCCTTGTTTCTCCAATAGATGTTTGCAGAGCCTTACAATCTATCTTGTAATATCCCATTTGTTTTTGAACTACAGACCATATCCTTACTCCTCATCCAGTGCAATGTGTTTGAAGCTCTTATTTTAAAATCCACTAGGAAAAATCCAGTTTTCTAATCCTTTTACAAAGTTTCTTCTTATCTGATCTGGTTATAATAAAGTCACTCATTTATATTTTTCCCTATCTTTTTCCCAAACAGAGCCCGGTAAAGTGAGCTGCAGAGTGTCAGTCTGACTGGCAAAGAGATTTGCAGTGTGCCGGGCTTTCCCTGCTGACCTGAGGAAACTTCATTAGGGCACAGAGGACCATCTAGAGAAGGTAAATAGATGCAACCCTTGTTTCTCCAATAGATGTTTGCAGAGCCTTACAATCTATCTTGTAATATCCCATTTGTTTTTGAACTACAGACCATATCCTTACTCCTCATCCAGTGCAATGTGTTTGAAGCTCTTATTTTAAAATCCACTAGGAAAAATCCCGTTTTCTAATCCTGTTACAAAGTTTCTTCTTATCTGATCTGGTTATAATAAAGTCACTCATTTATATTTTTCCCTATCTTTTTCCCCAAACAGAGCCCGGTAAAGTGAGCTGCAGAGTGTCAGTCTGACTGGCAAAGAGATTTGCAGTGTGCCGGGCTTTCCCTGCTGACCTGAGGAAACTTCATTAGGGCACAGAGGACCTTCTACAGAAGGTAAATAGATGCAACCCTTGTTTCTCCAATAGATGTTTGCAGAGCCTTACAATCTATCTTGTAATATCCCATTTGTTTTTGAACTACAGACCAAATCCTTACTCCTCATCCAGTGTAATGTGTTTGAAGCTCTTATTTTAAAATCCACTAGGAAAAATCCCGTTTCTAATCCTTTTACAAAGTTTCTTCTTAACTGATCTGGGTATGGTAAAGTCACTCATTTATATTTTTCCCTATCTTTTTCCCAAACAGAGCCCGGTAAAGTGAGCTGCAGAGTGTCAGTCTGACTGGCAAAGAGATTTGCAGTGTGCCGGGCTTTCCCTGCTGACCTGAGGAAACTTCATTAGGGCACAGAGGACCATCTAGAGAAGGTAAATAGATGCAACCCTTGTTTCTGCAATAGATGTTTGCAGAGCCTTACAATCTATCTTGTAATATCCATTTTGTTTTTGAACTAAAGACCAAATCCTTACTCCTCATCCAGTGTAATGTGTTTGAAGCTCTTATTTTAAAATCCACTAGGAAAAATCCAGTTTTCTAATCCTTTTACAAAGTTTCTTCTTATCTGATCTGGGTATAGTAAAGTCACTAATTTATATTTTTCCCTATCTTTTTCCCAAACAGAGCCCGGTAAAGTGAGCTGCAGAGTGTCAGTCTGACTGGCAAAGAGATTTGCAGTGTGCCGTGCTTTCCCTGCTGACCTGAGGAAACTTCATTAGGGCACAGAGGACCTTCTACAGAAGGTAAATAGATGCAACCCTTGTTTCTCCAATAGATGTTTGCAGAGCCTTACAATCTATCTTGTAATATCCCATTTGTTTTTGAACTACAGACCATATCCTTACTCCTCATCCAGTGCAATGTGTTTGAAGCTCTTCTTTTTAAATCCACTAGGAAAAATCCAGTTTTCTAATCCTTTTACAAAGTTTCTTCTTATCTGATCTGGGTATAGTAAAGTCACTAATTTATATTTTTCCCTATCTTTTTCCCAAACAGAGCCCGGTAAAGTGAGCTGCAGAGTGTCAGTCTGACTGGCAAAGAGATTTGCAGTGTGCCGGGCTTTCCCTGCTGACCTGAGGAAACTTCATTAGGGCACAGAGGACCATCTAGAGAAGGTAAATAGATGCAACCCTTGTTTCTCCAATAGATGTTTGCAGATCCTTACAATCTATCTTGTAATATCACATTTGTTTTTGAACTACAGACTATACCCTTACTCCTCATCCAGTGCAATGTGTTTGAAACTCTTATTTTAAAATCCACTAGGAAAAATCCCGTTTTCTAATCCTGTTACAAAGTTTCTTCTTATCTGATCTGGTTATAATAAAGTCACTCATTTATATTTTTCCCTATCTTTTTCCCAAACAGAGCCCGGTAAAGTGAGCTGCAGAGTGTCAGTCTGACTGGCAAAGAGATTTGCAGTGTGCCGGGCTTTCCCTGCTGACCTGAGGAAACTTCATTAGGGCACAGAGGACCTTTTACAGAAGGTAAATAGATGCAACCCTTGTTTCTCCAATAGATGTTTGCAGAGCCTTACAATCTATCTTGTAATATCCCATTTGTTTTTGAACTACAGACCAAATCCTTACTCCTCATCCAGTGTAATGTGTTTGAAGCTCTACTTTTTAAATGCACTAGGAAAAATCAAGTCTTCTAATCCTTTTCCAAACTTTCTTCTCATATGATCTGGTTATAATAAAGTCACTAATTTATATTTTTCCCTATCTTTTTCCCAAACAGAGCCCGGTAAAGTGAGCTGCAGAGTGTCAGTCTGACTGGCAAAGAGATTTGCAGTGTGCCGGGCTTTCCCTGCTGACCTGAGGAAACTTCATTAGGGCACAGAGGACCATCTAGAGAAGGTAAATAGATGCAACCCTTGTTTCTCCAATAGATGTTTGCAGAGCCTTACAATCTATCTTGTAATATCCATTTTGTTTTTGAACTACAGACCAAATCCTTACTCCTCATCCAGTGTAATGTGTTTGAAGCTCTTATTTTAAAATCCACTAGGAAAAATCCAGTTTTCTAATCCTTTTACAAAGTTTCTTCTTATCTGATCTGGGTATAGTAAAGTCACTAATTTATATTTTTCCCTATCTTTTTCCCAAACAGAGCCCGGTAAAGTGAGCTGCAGAGTGTCAGTCTGACTGGCAAAGAGATTTGCAGTGTGCCGGGCTTTCCCTGCTGACCTGAGGAAACTTCATTAGGGCACAGAGGACCATCTAGAGAAGGTAAATAGATGCAACCCTTGTTTCTCCAATAGATGTTTGCAGAGCCTTACAATCTATCTTGTAATATCCCATTTGTTTTTGAACTATAGACCAAATCCTTACTCCTCATCCAGTGTAATGTGTTTGAAGCTCTTATTTTAAAATCCACTAGGAAAATCCCGTTTTCTAATCCTTTTACAAAGTTTCTTCTTATCTGATCTGGTTATAATAAAGTCACTCATTTATATTTTTCCCTATCTTTTTCCCAAAAGAGCCCGGTAAAGTGAGCTGCAGAGTGTCAGTCTGACTGGCAAAGAGATTTGCAGTGTGCCGGGCTTTCCCTGCTGACCTGAGGAAACTTCATTAGGGCACAGAGGACCATCTAGAGAAGGTAAATAGATGCAACCCTTGTTTCTCCAATAGATGTTTGCAGAGCCTTACAATCTATCTTGTAATATCCCATTTGTTTTTGAACTACAGACCATATCCTTACTCCTCATCCAGTGCAATGTGTTTGAAACTCTTATTTTAAAATCCACTAGGAAAAATCCCGTTTTCTAATCCTGTTACAAAGTTTCTTCTTATCTGATCTGGTATAATAAAGTCACTCATTTATATTTTTCCCTATCTTTTTCCCAAACAGAGCCCGGTAAAGTGAGCTGCAGAGTGTCAGTCTGACTGGCAAAGAGATTTGCAGTGTGCCGGGCTTTCCCTGCTGACCTGAGGAAACTTCATTAGGGCACAGAGGACCTTCTACAGAAGGTAAATAGATGCAACCCTTGTTTCTCCAATAGATGTTTGCAGAGCCTTACAATCTATCTTGTAATATCCCATTTGTTTTTGAACTACAGACCAAATCCTTACTCCTCATCCAGTGTAATGTGTTTGAAGCTCTTATTTTAAAATCCACTAGGAAAAATCCCGTTTTCTAATCCTTTTACAAAGTTTCTTCTTACTGATCTGGGTATAGTAAAGTCACTCATTTATATTTTTCCCTATCTTTTTCCCAAACAGAGCCCGGTAAAGTGAGCTGCAGAGTGTCAGTCTGACTGGCAAAGAGATTTGCAGTGTGCCGGGCTTTCCCTGCTGACCTGAGGAAACTTCATTAGGGCACAGAGGACCATCTAGAGAAGGTAAATAGATGCAACCCTTGTTTCTCCAATAGATGTTTGCAGAGCCTTACAATCTATCTTGTAATATCCATTTGTTTTTGAACTACAGACCAAATCCTTACTCCTCATCCAGTGTAATGTGTTTGAAGCTCTTATTTTTAAAATCCACTAGGAAAAATCAGTTTTCTAATCCTTTTACAAAGTTTCTTCTTATCTGATCTGGGTATAGTAAAGTCACTAATTTATATTTTTCCCTATCTTTTTCCCAAACAGAGCCCGGTAAAGTGAGCTGCAGAGTGTCAGTCTGACTGGCAAAGAGATTTGCAGTGTGCCGGGCTTTCCCCTGCTGACCTGAGGAAACTTCATTAGGGCACAGAGGACCTTCTACAGAAGGTAAATAGATGCAACCCTTGTTTCTCCAATAGATGTTTGCAGAGCCTTACAATCTATCTTGTAATATCCCATTTGTTTTTGAACTACAGACCATATCCTTACTCCTCATCCAGTGCAATGTGTTTGAAGCTCTTCTTTTAAATCCACTAGGAAAAATCCAGTTTTCTAATCCTTTTACAAAGTTTCTTCTTATCTGATCTGGGTATAGTAAAGTCACTAATTTATATTTTTCCCTATCTTTTTCCCAAACAGAGCCCGGTAAAGTGAGCTGCAGAGTGTCAGTCTGACTGGCAAAGAGATTTGCAGTGTGCCGGGCTTTCCCTGCTGACCTGAGGAAACTTCATTAGGGCACAGAGGACCATCTAGAGAAGGTAAATAGATGCAACCCTTGTTTCTCCAATAGATGTTTGCAGATCCTTACAATCTATCTTGTAATATCACATTTGTTTTTGAACTACAGACTATACCCTTACTCCTCATCCAGTGCAATGTGTTTGAAACTCTTATTTTAAAATCCACTAGGAAAAATCCCGTTTTCTAATCCTGTTACAAAGTTTCTTCTTATCTGATCTGGTTATAATAAAGTCACTCATTTATATTTTTCCCTATCTTTTTCCCAAACAGAGCCCGGTAAAGTGAGCTGCAGAGTGTCAGTCTGACTGGCAAAGAGATTTGCAGTGTGCCGGGCTTTCCCTGCTGACCTGAGGAAACTTCATTAGGGCACAGAGGACCTTTTACAGAAGGTAAATAGATGCAACCCTTGTTTCTCCAATAGATGTTTGCAGAGCCTTACAATCTATCTTGTAATATCCCATTTGTTTTTGAACTACAGACCAAATCCTTACTCCTCATCCAGTGTAATGTGTTTGAAGCTCTACTTTTTAAATGCACTAGGAAAAATCAAGTCTTCTAATCCTTTTCCAAACTTTCTTCTCATATGATCTGGTTATAATAAAGTCACTAATTTATATTTTTCCCTATCTTTTTCCCAAACAGAGCCCGGTAAAGTGAGCTGCAGAGTGTCAGTCTGACTGGCAAAGAGATTTGCAGTGTGCCGGGCTTTCCCTGCTGACCTGAGGAAACTTCATTAGGGCACAGAGGACCATCTAGAGAAGGTAAATAGATGCAACCCTTGTTTTCTCCAATAGATGTTTGCAGAGCCTTACAATCTATCTTGTAATATCCCATTTGTTTTTGAACTACAGACCAAATCCTTACTCCTCATCCAGCGTAATGTGTTTGAAGCTCTTATTTTAAAATCCACTAGGAAAAATCCAGTTTTCTAATCCTTTTACAAAGTTTCTTCTTATCTGATCTGGGTATAGTAAAGTCACTAATTTATATTTTTCCCTATCTTTTTCCCAAACAGAGCCCGGTAAAGTGAGCTGCAAGAGTGTCAGTCTGACTGGCAAAGAGATTTGCAGTGTGCCGGGCTTCCCTGCTGACCTGAGGAAACTTCATTAGGGCACAGAGGACCTCTAGAGAAGGTAAATAGATGCAACCCTTTGTTTCTCCAATAGATGTTTGGCAGAGCCTTACAATCTATCTTGTAATATCCCATTTGTTTTTGAACTATAGACCAATCCTTACTCCTCATCCAGTGTAATGTGTTTGAAGCTCTTATTTTAAAATCCACTAGGAAAAATCCCGTTTTCTAATCCTTTTACAAAGTTTCTTCTTATCTGATCTGGTTATATAAAGTCACTCATTTATATTTTTCCCTATCTTTTTCCCAAAAGAGCCGGTAAAGTGAGCTGCAGAGTGTCAGTCTGACTGGCAAAGAGATTTGCAGTGGTGCCGGCTTTCCCTGCTGACCTGAGGAAACTTCATTAGGGCACAGGAGGACCATCTAGAGAAGGTAAATAGATGCAACCCTTTGTTTCTCCAATAGATGTTTGCAGAGCCTTACAATCTATCTTGTAATATCCCATTTGTTTTTGAACTACAGACCATATCCTTACTCCTCATCCAGTGCAATGTGTTTGAAACTCTTATTTTAAAATCCACTAGGAAAAATCCCAGTTTTCTAATCCTGTACAAAGTTTCTTCTTATCTGATCTGGGTTATAATAAAGTCACTCATTTATATTTTTCCCTATCTTTTTCCCAACAGAGCCCGGTAAAGTGAGCTGCAGAGTGTCAGTTCTGACTGGCAAAGAGATTTGCAGTGTGCCGGGCTTTCCCTGCTGACCTGAGGAAACTTCATTAGGGCACAGAGGACCTTCTACAGAAGGTAAATAGATGCAACCCTTGTTCTCCAATAGATGTTTTGCAGAGCCTTACAATCTATCTTGTAATATCCCATTTGTTTTTGAACTACAGACCAAATCCTTACTCCTCATCCAGTGGTAATGTGTTTGGAAGCTCTTATTTTAAAATCCACTAGGAAAAATCCCGTTTTCTAATCCCTTTTACAAAGTTTCTTCCCTTAACTATCTGGGTATAGTAAAGTCACTCATTTATATTTTTTCCCTATCTTTTTCCCAAACAGAAGCCCCGGTAAAGTGAGGCTGCAGAGTGTCAGTCTGACTGGCAAAGAAGATTTGCAGTGTGC